>NC_091496.1:19026061-19184535 GCF_947461875.1 Haliaeetus albicilla | reverse complement strand
ACAGCTGGAAAAGCCTAATGTAAACCTGACCTGTGCAGCATTCAGGCTATCTCGCTTGGAATATGAAGTCTATCTCTGTACTCTTCAATTAAAGAAGGACACTGATCTATTGAAAAAAAAATATAAAGAAACATTACAAAATCATTAAAACATAATAAATCTTACACCTAAACTTAAGGTACTGTTTTAAAATTTCTGATGCAGCAGTTTCTTTTACCTCTTTAAGCATAAAGAGCATAGCAACAATGCTGGTAGGAAGAAGTCAGCGTTCATGACTATCCCCAAGGAGTTCAATCTGCTTAAGAATTACGAAAGAAGGTGAAGGATTCATTTGACCATAAGCTGTTTGTACTTACATTCAGAACAGAAATATGGCTGTGGAAAAATGTGATAACCAGAATCCATTCACCAGAGAGTGAAGCTTCATTTATTCCACCCCCCCCTCGCCAAAATCAGACACTAATTCTAACAGAAAGTGTAGTTAAATCATTAGCTGTGAGCCTGTTTGACTGCAGTCATTTCCCTTACTAATTGACTTTCACAAGTCAGCACTGATACATTATTCCCACAGACTTTGCTCTTGCTGTGTTCATGGGTACTATTGAATTCACCAGCATTTATGAGATTTATGGTTGATTCTCCATCCACAAAAGAGTTCTAATTGAGATTAAATTATTTTCCAAAAATTAGTTCAAAGAAGAATTAAGTCAGGAAAATGTTGTGCCTTATGTTACACAAGAGATCAAATGAAATTATGACCTCCCATCGCTTATGATTTAGCAGCCTTCTGAATCAACGACCTCTGATTGGACTGAGAGATCTCCAACTTTTCTTAGAGCATGCCAGTTCTGACAGAAGACAAAGAAATGGCTTTAAAGAAGGTAAGAAAGCAGGTAGAAAGTTCACAGATTTGCAAGATACCAACAGTCTAATTTTCCTGATGTCCTCAAGTTAGGTAATTTGCCCCAAAATGCACAAGACAGCATTATGTGTCTGTTGTCTTGAACACTCAGGGGAGTAAGAGAATGCATACAGTTCTCTCACGTTTCTGCATGGTTAGAGATGTACATTCGAATTCTGTTACACCCCCATCCCATAAAGGTGTATAGCAATAGACAGGAATAGATGGAATTCCATAAATTATTTCCCTGCCCTGGTTACCATCTTACTCACCAAAAATGGCAAAAAACCCCTCGCCAAAAATCTACAGAATAATCTGTAGCCAGCAGCAAAAGAAGTAGCACAGATGATTTCTTTGGGCAACAGAAAGTAAGATTGCAATGTGTAAAGTCATAGTTTGCTTCTCAGTTTAGCTGGTTTTCATTCAGCTTGCAACAAATTTGCCTTTCTTTGGAACAGAACAGAGGAACAATTTATATTCCAAATGTTTGTTTTGATTTCTAGAGAATACTACATATTTTGGTATTTTGAGAAATAAAGAATATCTATTCTTTTTTTTAAGACTAAAAAGTCATGCTTTGAAATGCTTCAGTTTCACATGGCTGTTTATACAGCAACCTATTGTGAACTTCTACTGCTTCTCTTAAGACTTCTAGCCTACACTAAAATACACAATAATTTGACAGCATTCCCAGCCCATTCTAAGGAACTTCTGTGAATCAAAATTAAGATAACCATAGAATTTTACTTTACTGGATGTTGTCTGTATCAGTTTCCACTGAATCCAACATGATACTAACTAAAGCTCTCAAGCAGCAATGTCAAGGAGAGACATGATTCCATAATGCTGACTAATTCAGGACTCTTCTGCATAGCAAACAAAAGAGTAGTTGAAGAAATAGCAGCTTCTTTCAGTGCTCAGTGTTCAGCTGCTGTCCTTTGATTGTGAAAACAATAGCAATCTAACTTCTAAACTGAAGAAATCTTGAAAAATAAAGATATTTTGAAAATCAAGCTTAGTACAAAACTTTGAGTTGGCTTTGCAGCTCCAATGCTACTGTATGATATTAACAATTTAAAGCAAAGTGAAGCCCATACAAATATCTAGAGGCTTTCCAAGTAAGGAACAATATTTTTTAAACAGAGTAATTAATAAAATTTTTATTTTATTAAATACTGCATAGAACTCCTTAATTACTGCTATTGAAATCTGGTAGAGCAATTTTTCCCCAAAGAGCAGAAACACATATAAGGATACAAATTTCCAAAGATGCAATGCCAGAGTTAAATTTTCACTGGAGAGTGAATATATAACAAGCTAAAAATGTTTTATCCTGCTATTAACTGATTGACAAAAAGCAGCAAAATCACTGTGAATGTAACAAATTACCTAGTTCCTAGTTATTTCACAGACACGCACTGCCAAGGTACTGGAGTGTGAAATTAGTGAAGCACTTATGCAATACACAGGCATTCCAAATATGATTATATCTAAGAGATGATCCTAGTAATGATAACTTGAAGATCACACTAGAACAATTACTCCTTTTTATCAGGTGATATAGGTAACAATTTTAATGCTTAAAGGTCTCTATTCTGATCCCTCCAGGCTAACAGCAACTGTATGGATATAGCCAATGTAGCCATGCACCAGTGTGGAAACAGTTCATTTTCTCTTGAGAGGGCTGAGGCTGGGCTGGGATTTTTTTTCCTTTTTTAAATATAAGCCTTATCTCAGTTCTGTGTGGTGAATGTATGGCTAAAGGAATGTCAGTATTGCTCACAGTCAGAACACTAAGCCATGGACTATGTTTGTAGAATAGAACAGAATAGAACAGAATAGAATAGTTCAATTGGAAGGGACTCACCATGATCATCTAGTCCAACTACAATATTTTGGTCACATATTTTACAGGCCTAAAGCCTGTTATTATGCTGATATGTTGACTGCAAAACTATGAGGTGAGTCAATATTATGCATGCTCTAAAATGACACAGTAAAAATTATGAAATGGGAAAAAAACATCTAAGGCTAAGGCTAGGTACTGATCAAAAAGTATCTGGATACTTAGCCAGGGTCAGCTGCTCATGAATGTAGACAGATTGTGCTCATATTTCAACTCAATGAAATGTCAACGGTCATTAGTGGTAAACCAAAAACGAGTGGCATTTCTTACAGGAAGAACTTCAGTTAAGTTTCTTTTTCTTTTTCTTTTTTAAGGGGATCATTCTGGAAGATGCAGGTTCTCCACCCTATCAGCAAGAGCACAGTCAAAAATAGCTTGATCTTTGCAGACTACCCAGTGAAATTATCTTCTCATCAGGCTAGGAAAATCAATCTATCTATACCCATCCTAGGAAGCTTGCATCATGGGCCAAGCTTTTGGCTTAAATTGAATTCCCCTGTGTTCAGGAAACAATAGTAGTTAACTCCATCCCTTCAGCATGCCAGGGTTGCTAGGACAGCCTTCTTCTTGCTGTGTGCTCACTTACATGTGCCCGGAACCAGGAGGAATAAAGTCTGTGAGAAGGCTGAGATATCAGGTAGGTAATGAGTAAGCTCTGGGTAGTTTAGATTGGGCAGCCTGGTTGTTCTAAATGAACTGAAGGAGTCCCATTGACCAGCAGTTGAAAACCTCTCTACCTATAGAAACAGCATCCATAAAGCTTCCCACTTTATTGGCCAGTCCATCAGGACCTTAAATGAGAAGATAATAAGATCCCAGATCTGTCCAGGTGTGAAGATAGTGAAGATATATCTTGAATTGTGCAAAAGTGTTTGGACCTTTACTACAAGCTCTCATATATCTCTAATCAGCTTTTACAAGAGTGTGTTTTTGGCATGAACTGACAGTTCCCTGTGTAGTTGAACACACCATCAACCATTCCTAGAGCTCCAGCAGACAAAGTCTGAGCTTTAAAAGCATCCCATTCTCTTGAAAACTATAAATTATGACATGGCACAAGCCCAGTATTTAGACTTGTTTTTATACAGCCAGCTGAGTTGAAATCATCTCTTATTCTGTCACTGAAGCCACTTTGCACAGAGCTTCTCAACTGCTGATATTTGAAAGAAAAAAACAAAAACCTTTCTTTGAATGTGGGCCAGAAAATACCTTGTTCTTCAGGCAACTGCAATCACAAATACATGGAGGTGGTTGTCCTAGACATCTTTAACTTTCTACTGTTTTGCATTGATGTCCTCAAGCAAGAATTCTTAATTTCATTTTTGAACATATTACCTACTGAATTATAAATCTAGAAACACTGACAACTAGCCTGAAGTAAATTAATTTTAATATAATCTGAAACTTTTATTTGGATCTTATCTTCCTCCTATGGCAGTATAATCACCAAGATAATTTGCATGATTAGCTGGAAAACTCTTTCTTAATACTAAACATGCATGCATGAAAACCCATGCTGATTTATTTTCTTATGTATTTCAAAATGAAACTGAACACAGTGCTTTCTTGTTGAACCTAAGATTCAGGAGTCTACAGAATAAGTACATTTTAAAAAAATATTTGAGGGAGCAGATGGCTCAAGTATTCCTATTGAGACAATAGCTTTCATCTTTCCTCAAAATCTTAATATTAAATATCAGGGGAATCAGTCACGGTCTCATTCTAAAAACTTGTTTTATCCTGAGCCACAGAATTAATATCTGAGAGGGTAAGAAATTATTTCATTTTAAGGTGACCATTAGCTAATACAGTTTTTGCCAGTGTTAAGTACCATTTTGTAGATAATCAGTCCTTTTCAGCTTCCAGTGTGATGGAGACAATGTTCATGGACACTGATATTTTCTGTAAGAATTTGTTGTAGGAATAATACCAGCACCACTTATTATGCAACTTAGTCAAGCAATTTTTGTTTCTTTGTAATGGGTTATGCACCCTGTCTGAATTTCTCTCACACCACCTTACCATTTCTAAGAAGAAGATTACTTTTTCCCTCAGATTGAAAAACATGCTGGTGAAATTTTCCTTTGAATGTCCTCATGTCTATAAATTCCACAGCAGCAAATTCAATTTTGCAAGGTATGATACATATGTCAAGAATCTGCCCTCTTCATTAAAATTTTTCTTAAATTAATCTGAGCTTTGAAAAAGCTAGCTGTTCCCACAGACCCTCACTGAGCTTGCCCAAGCTCTCCTAGCACCTCAAGCTGACCAGAGTGATTATTCATAATGCTACTACATAAAATAAGAATATTAAACTTCTATCACAACATCTTTGTATAGTAGACTTGTTCTTCCCTTTCCCCACATCTCAGTTCCTCCTGGTTCAACCAGAGTTGTCATGGGAAAACCATTTTCCCTCTAATACTGCTTCTGTCTAGTCTGAGCTGAGTTCCACCTCTTTTGTGAAACTGAAATGAGAAAACCTGTGTTTTCTGGGTTTGCAGTGATAGATATCTCTGCTGCATCCAAACAGCACTGAAGAGGGAGCCACCCAAATCAGGGAGAGATTTGATTCTCATAGGATAGTAGAGGGGAGTAGCCCAGGAAGAAAATATATAACCTGAGACTATCAAGAAGCAAGGGAGGGGAGTCTGGCTGAGCAAAGCTATTAGATCTTGAGAAATGGATACTAAAGATGGGGACTGAGGAGTTAGGGGGCTTGCTTGGGAGCATGATGGAACTGAGTAAAGAGCTGGGAAAAGACTGGACCTAGCCTTGCAAGATGACTGCAAGGAGGGTGGTGAAGGAGGACGTAAGATGGAGACCAGGGACCACTGTTACGAGGAATAGTATGAGAAGGAACTGGAAGTGGCTGAATAAAAAACTGGGATGAAAAGAGAGAGAAGTGGGGTTAGGTGATAAACTTAAGTATGAAGAGTGAGAGATTAATCTAGTGGAGACAGAAAACATTAAAGTGGTGATTGGAGCTTGATCAGGAGGGATAGAGAAGGGACACTAAGAAGGAAAATTTAAAAAGCGTATGAATAAAGAGCATAGCAAAAACTGATGGGAGACTCTTGAAAGAATATTTGTATCAGAAGCCCATTTTAGAACAGGAACAATATAGGAAAACAAACACACACAAAACAAACAAACAAAACAAGACCATAATGGTCACATGGACAAATGTCAGAAAAAAATTATCACCACTAGCAGAACATGTCTCTTCCCCATTTGTCTGCCAGTTGGAAATATATGTTCAATACCTGTACATAAAGATAGTGAAGGGTGCAATAATTGTCATTTATAAAACATTATAGAGGAAAGGTAAATAAAGGGTAGCAGTATTAGTCTGAGCAATTAGTTCTTATCATTCAGTTTGCAAAATGGACAAAGATTCATGGCCTTCATGATATGTCACTGAAGCCTTCTCTTTTCACCCATGTAATAGTTCAAACCAGGGATTTTGCTTTGCTCTATTATCCACACCAGAAGAGGTCCAGCTGATCAAACTGAAGGTCTTTCTCATCCAGCTGAAGACTTCGGTGGAAATGTATCATATATTGGAATTTTTTCATTTCTTCGGCTTGCTTTTACAAGAATTAGGAAGTTGTGTGCAAAAATCCACAATACATTTAAAAAGGCAACATTCAGATTCCCAGATTTGCTCACTGATCTGACATAGGAGGTATAATAATCTGTCACAAGGCATTAAACAAGGCAGAAGCAGTGAAAGAAAATGTTCTCTAAAAAAAAAGACTTGTAGGTCAGGTGCTGGACTTCCCCTCAGGAGATCAGTATTCATTTCCTGATTCAATAACAGGTTCGTTATATAACACTGAGCAGATCTGTGTCTCTGCCTCCCATTTACAGAGTAAAGATAATGGTATTTAACAGACTCTCTAACCACAACATCCCCAAACTGCTATGAATTGCTGAAGCTTTCTGAAAATTATATTTTCACAGCTTTGTCTGTACAACCTCTCTTAGGAAGACGCTGAAGCATAGGAATAAGCAGGCATTTCCTTTCCCACCAAAAATATTCTTCCCCTGTGATCAGCTAACCTGGTTGGTTTTTTTACTGTCCAACTACTGTCACTGTATTGTCCTTGTATTGGCCTGGTAGCCCATAGTCAAATGCCAAGTATGTTATCACTTTAAGGAGTCATTCAGCTTATGTATTGCCTTGTTCATTCTTGCATCTACCAAGAATCTCACCTTTTCTGCTTCGGTAAATTCTAGCTTCACGGAAAAGCAGAGTTGTTAGCAAATCCCTGTAGATACAACCTTAGAAACAATTTGACGCTGAACACATAGTTAAAAGCTTGACAGCAAGATGTGGACAAAATGCTATTTGGTGCTCAGCACCCAGTCCACCTTCCCTTTTGTCCCCCCCCACCTCCCAGTCATTCATAAGAAAACTGAGTTCTTGTTAACTATGTGTCGCATCATGTGACAGAATAACATGCCATATGAGGCTATGACCAGAAAGAAGTAACTAACAGTAAGTGATATCTTAAAGCATAGAAGTAATTTTTGAAAAAAATTGCTTCTAAAGAAAATATTTTTTTTTTAAGTTGCTAAAGCAACACTGCGGAAATACCATCTCTACATTAAATTGTCCCAGTTGGGTGTCTAATGTGTTAGTTTTGGAAAAGTGATGCTCAAGTGACACTATAAATTTCACACAAATCCTCTAGCTATTTACCAAGTGATTAAAACCAAATATATTATGGCTGTATTATGGATTTTTTTTTTGCTGGAATCTTAAAAATGCTGCTTCAGACATGCCCTTTTGCTGCTATCAATACTGATAATGTTTTATTTGCATTTGGCAACTTATTTCTTAATTTTTCCTAAGATTCACATCATAATTTTGCTCATAAAAATGTTTTGAAGCTGTATTCACTTTAATAATTTAACAATAATACTGTTTGTGTAATGTTTGAAATACCATTTTCAAATAGATTTTAGACTTTTTGTATTGCAGATTTTGATTATGGAGTTTTCTGAGGTAAGGAGCTGAAACTTTTTCACTCAGGCTGTTTTATATTCATAAATTAATTTATTTTGATAGAAAAATTTCCATTGAAGGCTGAACTCATAATGTCACATAATTATGTTGGATCTCGTCCTTCCTTTAGTTGGATAAGCTCTCCAAAATTAACAAAGAAAGTTTGAATGCAATTCTTTTCTCCTGTCTCAGATCCATGGCTTTAGGTGAGAGGACTTTTCTTTGCTAAGTACCTATCTTCCTCATTTGAGTTTAGGGCTTATGTGAGGTGAAGCGGACTCCATTCTGAATGTTTTGAGTCAGAAACTGCAGCCAGAAATTGTGAATCCGTAGTGATGGCTGCTTTTCTAAGTACTCTGTCTCTGAGGTACTCCTTCCCTTACTTGAGAACACGGATGGGGACATCTATTGTCAAATAATCTAAACAAATTAACAATTCATACAATGGGACTTTGTTTATATTTGTGTATGTCAAATGCCTTGAGGAATCTGCCTTCTGTTGCCTGTTCCAAATCTAATTCAGGGAAATGTGAGGCTTCCTATTTAATTCCAAAGCATAACCATCAAGCTGCTGTTTTCAGGTGGCACACAGCATCTCTCTTCTGAACTGACTATTAGCCTTAATATGCCACTCATGTATTTTACTCAGAAACATGGAAGACATTTTTTCCTGTTCCCAGAATGCTAATAATAATTTCCCAGTACTAAGCCAACCCATCAGTTTCTTCTTAGTAATTTCCCTCTTTACTCACTCTTTTGGAATGTCGACATGAAAAAAAGAAAATTAAAACCATTGTTATATGCATCTTAAGAAACAACACAACTACTGAGCTTGTAAGAAATGCATTACCTTTAAGAGAGGTTTGTCTTGCCATACTGTTGTCATTTCTTTATGTCTGAATTACAGTCATTCTTAAATCCTAATCTTAATTTAGGCCAATAGTATACTCACAGGTATGACATTCTGTAAGCGTTTGCACTTGCTGCACATTGACATTGCATTGAATGGACAAGAAGAATAAATTATACACGCAGGATTAAGTGACAAACAATAGGAAGGAATATATAAGTATCTGTGTATAACAATAGCTGCAAGGGATAGGCAGGATTTTCAAAGTTGTGTAGCACTTTGGTACATCCAGCAAATTTTACTGAAAGTCTCTAAAGCTGATCAGAGGTAAGGATGCCTTGAGGATTACAGTTCAAATATTCTCAGTGTTAAGAACTGATCCAATTGAGAATTCTAGTTTGAACCTTCTTCTAATTAAAACTGCTAGGTAAACATCTGTGTGGATGGGGAGTGTCCTTGTTGTTCTGCTGAAGTGTCATAGGTACTCTGAACTTTTCTTCATGGATCTTTTTTTCTAATTTTCTCAGGCTTTCAAAAAGCTGCATATTGCATTGCAATATTGGTCCCTACTGCATTAGAAGAAAGGCATTAACAAAAACAATAAAATGCTTGTACACTGAAAATCTAAGCTTCAAATAGAAGAATTTGTAAAAAGAGTCTAGACCCAACAAAGTTAATTAAAGTCTTAAATGATCCCTCTTTTGGTGGCAAAAAAAGTGTTAAAACCAGGCTACTCCACCCTAAACAATGCATAAGTATTTTTTTCTTGTAGGAGTGCTGACACACTGCACTCCAGGTTAACCTGCTCCTTCCTAAGTCAGTGGGGTACAGCTTGATGTATAATCACAAGATGGAGTGTGGGGCAGAGAAGTCTACTATGCTGGAGGCCGCTGAGAAGCCATCATTACTACTCACTACTGTCAGCAAAGGAAGTATGTGTTGAGGTGCCTGATCAGCAAGGTGAAGGGGGAATTTTACTTCTTTCCCCTCCCTTCCGAGTCAGGGTGATTTTATATTCTCAACATATCTGAATAAAGCCGGTGTCCAGAAAAACACCCTTGGAATTCCTCCTGCTGAGCGCAAAGGATAAAGCTTAGTGCTTTACTCTGTGCCCAAGTCTGGCTTACACTCACACTTGAGCTAGAGTGCAAGCCTTGTGCACTGCACAAAGGCTTATAGCATCAGGAAGTTTGCACAAAATCTGGAAATTAATCTGAAGGATCCACATGTCAGAGCTGAAAATGCTACTGCATGATAAACTACTATTTCTATTCCTTTCAAACAAATTAAAAAAGTATGTAATGTTATTAAAAAAAAAATAGTTCCAAGTTGCAAGCCACAGAGATATTAAAAAAAATCTAGGTAGATATCAAGAAAAATGTTCCCCCTTTATGTCAATTTGTTGCAACAGAAAGTAAATACATACTTTCTTCCTTTTAAAAAAAAAGCCTTAGATATAACAGTATTTGGGTCAAATGATCTATGGATTTATTATTTCTCTTTGAAAAGTAATTTCAAGGCCACATTAACTGTCCATCTGTTGTATTGTGTGCCAGAAACACCCAAGCAAAATTCACCTGTTGTGCTTTGCAATATTCCAGAACTTTCTTAATTAGAAGTTGATCAGAAATGAAATATTTTAAATTTATTAGGACTGATCAGAGAATTAAAATCTGCTATGGAAAAATTATCGGTTTGCAATTTACTCAGTAACTACAGAATTGAGATCTTTCACTTTTTCATAAAGAAAAGCATATAAAAGTATGTAGATTAATAAATGCATAGTCAAGCTTCTGCTCTGGCTGCTTTAACTGAAGCTATCAGATAGTTGAGGATTTAGGCTTTATCTGTAATTCTCATTTGTTTGACCAGAAAATACTTTCTTAATAAAAAAAACCAACCAAACCAAAACAAACCCTTAGATTTGATGTGTTCCCACCAACTTTTTCAGTTTTGATTAATAGTTGTATTTCGGCAAAATTTGTTTCATTACAAATTCCAACCTGTTCTTTCTCCAGTATTCTCAAATTTAGTGGTTTGGATAAAACTGGACACAGATCTAAATAATTTCCATTTCAAAACCTAATCCACATAAACCAGTGTTGGCCAGAGTGGAAATAAAAGCCAGATACAGTCTCTTTAGTGCAGCTGTGATCATAATAGGCTTAATCACATCAGAAGGCTGAACTCAGGATTGCACTTCTTGATTTCTAGAATTGCTGCATAGTCTAGAAACTGAAACTGAAACTTAATTATAAACCACTGCCACACATTCATAGAGATAAGACAGATGAAACTAATAACAGCTATTGTTGCTTGATAGCCTGTTAAAGAAATTGCATCTGCCATCATGATTTGGCCATTGCCTCTTCTCTGAGTGAGAGAACAGTAGATTTGTTTTATTTGTATTATATCCCACTTTTAAAATAGAGATTAAATCCCTTTGATTTTAATAAAATAACACCTCTGAATGGAAATATATTTTATATCTCCCTGTATCATTTAGTTGATATTGATTTAAGAGGTAAAAAGAGATATCATTCAAATATGATATGATTTTAAAAAAAAAATCACTTAGCAAGCAAAAATCACTTCTCACAGATGAGAATTTAATCAAGTAAATGTACAGTTCCATATCAGTTACAGTTAACTTTTCTTGGCAGAAAAAGATATAGAAGAATAGTTAGCCCTGAGCCTGAAACACATTTTCATTCAAACATGAGCACAGGAAGCTTGAAATAATGCACAAATCTCAGGGGGTCAGCCATAGACTGTCTGTTTCCAATTCTCCCACCCAAGTGATTCCAGGTTTTCTTTCAGCATAGTGGCATTTGTGGCACATTCTTTATTTTTAATGGAGATTTTGTCAAGTCCTTGCAATAAATAGATTCATACAACTGTTTCTTTTAACGTAATGGAACACTGTGCTCAGAGAACAAGCTTTCATCCTTGAATACCTTACTTTAATGAACTCTTTCTTCACCATATGGTAACTAAGAGATAAAATCACTTGAATTTTGAAAAATATGGACTCTGGTACATATTCTAATACTTTCAACTGTATTTAAAACTAGGTCTGTCACTGCAATGCCTACTATGCTGGGCATTCACTCACTTTAGTAAAATATGAGAAAAATTGATATTTTATTGAATACTAATAGTTATTAAAGACTATTATAAACATATAAACCCCATCTTATAAGATTGAGAAAACTCAGAAAGATTTAGAATTAGCTTATGTGCTGTTCGTTATCAGTTCTTCTGCAAAAGATGTATATTCTAAGAACATGTAGTTGAGCTGAAATACATAAAAAATTATACTAGGCTCAAAGTTTCAGAACTCAGGGTATGTTCCTATAATAAACTGTTTGGAATGAGGAAAGCCTTGGTAAGATGTTTGATAACATTCATGGTTATGGTCAAGATTTTGATCAGCACAATGAACAGAAGAGTGACACAACATGGGGAAATTGTTTATAGAAGCTAATGTCAGCTTGTGTGCAGGGTTGTGGTAGTTACCAGTGAAAGCTGGTGTCTTAACTGCAGGACATATGAAATAGTAGCATAAGCTTAGCCTTAAAGTTCAGTGTCATTTATAGTTCTTCAAGGTTGTGGTAACACACAGTTTATGGATGAAATGGTGCAGAATTTGGATGTAGGCAGAAAGGACAATACATTCCGTATAGTGAAGAATGACTCAGAGACAAAGGATATTGCCAGCAGGACAATGACAGGCATAAAGGAAAACAAACAAACAAACAAACAAACAACAAAAAAACCCAGATTTGTAAAGTGAGATTATGCAGTGAATTTCTTTCTTTCTATGATCAGTGTCTGAATGTTCTAAAGATTCTGAATGTCCCATATGAAGCAAGGCTACCTCTGACTTCACCTATTGCGTTAGAGAAATACAATGGACTCTTGTTTTGGCAGTTGCAGATAAAAATACTTTCCAGAATAAATACCTCTTATGAGCATGATTGGAATTTCGGCTTCATACGTTAATATCCATCTGTTATGGTACACCTGTGCACATTCATTTGATGATGACTTCAGGAGCGCTAAGAGCCATCCAGGAATCATTTTAAAGGAGAATTTGCAGAATATAGCTAGTACTATTTCTTATCTAAGGAACTTCTAGTTAGTGACAACAATGACCAATAAACCTTTCACACCTGTTCACATTTATATTCCAAATCAGAGTGGGATCTGATTGCCTGGATTTGATGATACCACAGTTGTATACAAACTCCAAAGACTACCCACCATGAATTTCAAAGCCAGTATAAAAAAAAAGCATACAAATTCATTTTTGGGTTTGAAAAATGTACAATTCCAGTTTAAATATATTGCGCTTCTGCTCATTCGCACATGCACTGAATCTTTCCTTTAGGTAAAAAATAATTAGTATCAAGCATGAAAAATCTCAACATGGAAGAAAAAAATCAATAAATACAAATTCTACAGGCTTAAAACTGTTGACAATATGTATCAAACACTTATTGATGTGTTTCTGAGAGACGTACACAAACAGGCAGCTGAATCTCATAATTCTGTGGCTCTTGAAAGCACACTGAAGGAGATGAAGATATAAGAACAGATTCTGAAGCTGCATATTCAGGTTAATATCAAGTCACTCCTAGTGAGCAGAGATAAAGCAATGTAAGTAAGATTCAAATAATGCAAACGTTATTCAGCACCTTTTATATTTTAACAATACCTCACAATAGTTCACAAGTAACAGTAGTCAGTTTGGCTTCCAAAGTGATGTTAAAAATTTCAACTTCAATTCCACAGTCAGAATAAGAATGAAAAACTTAAATCTTAAAAACTGTGGTCCCATCTCTGAAACTACATGCTCATCACAGGTCTGAATGAAATCAGGGGGAAAAAAAATATGACTCTGTAAGAGATGATTGCTTGGGTTTTTTGTCAGTTAAGGACAGAAAACCAAGTTAGTCTTACAGACATTGATGTGTTAGAAACAGTATTGCGATACACAATTTGTCTTGATGAAATTGTAAGTATTACAAAAGATCATGAAATCATTCTTACTTGATATGATGGTTCTCAATCATGTTCATGTGGGTCTCCAGTAGATGGTGTACATAATTTAATCTCAATTCAACATTTACTGCTGAAGCTGTGGTCGAACACTTGACACCTATCCAATTTAGCCCACTGCAATATCTGTATTAGGTCTACTTCCTACTATAATTAACAGGGTTAACCACACCAGTAACACTCATATAGTGTTCTTACAGTGCTTGGTGTTGACCTTATAAATTTAACTGTAATAGGTTAAGATCCTGAAGATAATATATACCTGCAAAAAAATGTATCTTTGCTACCTAACAGGTATTAATATATTAAATTATTACCATTATGATTTCCTATACCTTTTATTTGCAATTATGTATGAGATTTCAATTATTATTTAAGACCCCTTATTCCATTGGAATTTATAATGAAATTATGAGTTTTAGAGGTAAAATATTATTCATATACATTCCATGAATAACAGTAAATGAACAAAATTGCTAGCATATAGGTAATATAATTTTTCTTATATTGTTCTACTTTAATTTTCCCCTTGATTAAATTTTGTGCGGGTTGTATTCTAAGCTCTGTGATGAGAAGGTATCTGTTCACATCTAAGTACTTCATGGAGAATTATAAAACAGAGTGCCGAGATAATTAAATACGTATTAAGTGGATTAGTTGGTCACATCCCAAAGCTCTTATAGGGCTTTTCAGTGGGAAAGAATGCAAAATGACTACAAAACCTGATGGCACATTTTCAGTCATGGTTTTAGCTGTCTTTGTGAGAATGAGCTTTTACTTTCTGCCATGTTTTGTACTTGCCATCTTACAACAATTACCAAAGGGTAATGACCATATTCTAATTATTTGCTATTTTCAATATTAGTTTACATGGAAAAGAAAGGGTCTAGAATGCAAATTTGACTCCTTGTATTTCCCAGATGGATTTCATAAAATGCGTTATATACAGAACCTTCCAATTTCTTTTTTTCTACACTTGTAGAAAATATGAGTGTCATAGTATGGGCATGTCTGCACTATTCTGTGGGGCACACCACAACCCCCCCCCAGATATAGCTGCTGATGGGCTGGTTGAGGCATGTATTGTAGTTGCTGAAATGCAAGTTCAAGTCCTGAAGGTCAAATAGCTTCTTTAACAACCCACATGCCAAAAGAACATCAGTGAACAGTTGTGATTTTCATCCTTAAGTTAAATCCCCTGCCTGCCAGTAAACAAAAGGCAACATCCCAATTGATTTCAATGGGAATGGGATTCCACCCAATGCCTTATTGTGGGGCTACAAAATTTAATTTAAAATTTTGAAGCAATAGAGAATTTACTCTATGCCTTGGAAACTTGTTCAACTAATTACTGGCTTACAGAGAGTAAAATTTGCATTTTTTTCCATGTGATTTTGTCTACATTGTCAATATATTCCCAAAGAAGTTCATAATTCTGTGTCTTGATATGATATGGTGAGAAGAACAAACTGAAGTATTCCAAATTCATTAATTTTAGATAGTGCATAAATTGAGATAAAAATTGGGATCAAATGTTGAGTTTCTGAATTTTTTTTTTTTCTTTTCATAGTAGAGTAAAATAGACTTCCAGGTTTTCAAAGAAACAAAGACAGTGTTGCAGAGATGTACATCCCAAGAAGGTATCTGGATGTGTAATTTCATTTTTCATTCATCAAAAATATGGAACCTAAGCACCTTTAAATTCTGCATATTTGCTATTCGTAGAAATTCAGATAATGACCATTGTTCAGTGAAAAAAAATTGTTCCTATTTCACACTAAACTGCTGTTTATTTTTGAACAGTTATTTAATTAGAATTAATATTTACAGCAGGATCAAAAGTTTTCAATTTAAGTGATGTCTCAGAACACAAAAAATACTTTTCAAGAAGTAAAAATACAGATGTGAGAAGGCATTGGACAAATACAGGAATTGTTCTTTTAAAGACAGTGACCAGACTTCTTTAAGTGACAATCACAAGGACTACAGATAGAAAGGTTTTCTCCTTCCACTTTGGAAATTTGAATTATTCAGCATCCTGCCTACTGGCAGAGTTCCACTGCTAGCCATGTGATGCAACCCTGGCATGGCAGTCTGAAGTGGAAACTCGATTTCAAAGTTGAAAGCTATAAGCAGCTACAAGCTGCTCTAAAGTATCACTTTAAAAAGGTTTAGCATCCTTTTTTTTGTAACTGTGTTCCAATTTTCTCTTTTTTGTATTTGGCCTGAGGAAAGGTACTTAAGCAAACACATGGGAACTGTTTCATCGCAGAGATTTAAATGTGTGTTAATTAATCAAAAGTCTATATAATAATCCTTCACAGTGAATCTGTACAGAAATTTTTTGTCTTCTCTTAGAATTTCCAGTGTTAAAAATCTGATGAATTAGCTTTTAATTTAATCTCTAATTCCCTGGAAATCATATGTCTTTGGCTTATGAGCCTCATCCTTTCCTGAGTCCCCTCTCATGAATAACACTGTGACATTTTTCTTCTAAGTGTTGCGCATATTTTGCAATACCTTTTCACGTCAGACCACATATTCCTGGCAAATGCTCCCATTTTGTTTCAGGTATTGAACTCTGCTGGATTTTGCTTAGGATCTCTGAAGAGAAATCTTCTTTTGTGGCTGAATTTAAATTCTCAATAATGAAATGTTAAACTTCCCCAAGGTATTTCACTGGAGATTCTTTTCTTTAGTAACACCCCTTGCTGCAGCTTATGAATTACAGACACATCCTGAATTTTGAAAATATTATGAAAAGAATTTTACTTTAATAGGCCAAAGGCTTGTGGATATCTTAATGGTTTAGGTTTTTCTTTAAAAACGTAAAAAGAGACAGGCCAGATCCATAATTAGCAGATAATAAATAGCAATGTAAATTCAGCAGATAATTATAATTAGTTATTTACTTCCATGCTTTCCAGGCTTTAGTCAGCAAAAATTACCTGCTAGTAACAAGCTTATGCTGCATTAACATAGCTCTGTGTAATACAACAAACTACATATCTTCGTGACGAATGTTGAATCAAGGAGATTCCAGGCCATTCCAATTTTATACGGTCATTACTTTAAAAGTGATTTTCTTAAAGTAAGTGTGCATTTATTTGAATAAGAAGTATAGAATGTTTTGTCAGAATAACCTTTTTTTTTTTTTTTTTTCCCCAGAAAATATAAAAGATTGTATCAGAAAAACACTTGTTTAAAGTGGTACATATGTGCTACAAAATAATTTTGAACTTTGTCTTTAAATATGGGAGAATCTAGGTAGAAGGAAAGTCAAACAACAAAGAAAACATCTGAGTTCATGACTGTCAAATCAGGAAATGCTGGAATGAATTGTTTGTACACACATACACATTGCCTTGCAAAAACTGTATCAGTTAGAAGGTCCTTAAAACTGGGAGGAAAACTGAGAGATAAGAGGATCTTTTGAAAGAGCAGGACCCTGTCTCCCTGTATTGAAAAGAAAGGAAAGTAAATGTTAGAAAGGTACTGGGACAGAGAATGGAGAAGATGCAGAAAAAACAAGAGTCATAGCAAAGGAAATGTTTATGTTACCCTACACAGTACAGCTCTTTTGCCACCAGTTCTCTGAGGTATCTTCTTTTCACTAGTATTTTAAACAAACTCTCTTCAGGCTGAGAAAATTAGTAAGCTGAATATAAAGTTTTCCACTGAAGTGACTTTATGCAAATGTGTCATTAATGCAGTCTCCAGGATCTTGTCAGCCCAATCTGTTTCTATCTTAGCATTAACTTCATAACATATGTTTGCATCTATTTTATGATACTGGTAACACTTCTCTCATGTGAACCAGGAATTGGCCCCAAAACTTTTGAGTAGTAGCAGCTTGCTATACAATACAGGAAGCTGTTGTGCAGATCCTTTAAAAATGATTTAAAACATTCCCAAAACATCGCTTAAATAAATTGCTCTTTTAAAGGATTATAGAATAAATGGATAAATTGGTTCTAGCCATTACACATTCTGATGTATTGCTTCATGCTAGGCTATACTGCAATGTGTCACTTCTGGTGACTTTCCTACTTTGTTTCCTTAGCATTTCAGATATGACATGCTGTTACTGTGACTAATGCAATCTTACAGGACCTAAAGAAACTTGCATGCCAGGAATTAGCAAGAAGGAGTACCACTGCTTTGTTTTGCACACTTTTATTTCTTTAAAACAATGAAGAATGTATTTTTCTTAATAACAGAGACAATACTTGTTACTTTCTACAGGCTACTTTTTAAAATAAGCAAGGGCTACAAAAAACGAACAACTATTCTAAATATTATACACATGAAAATACTTCTCTGATTCTACAGTCTTTTGAAAAAAATCTCCTTCTTAAACTGATAAAAGCAGAGTTCTGTACATAAATCATCAACAGCAAGTTGATATTATGTCTCTCCTGCTCTGAATAAGCATGAAAATTCAAACCCCAAAAGCTTCCTTTTTGGCATTTTTAAAACTTCAACAGCTGGCCTTACACTTCACAGTTTGAAACATTGTCTGAATGATTCCAAATTCATTTTTGAGAGTACCTGGTTGCAACTTAGGAATTCTCAACTGCTGTCCACTATGAAAGGCATTAACAGCCCACTGAGCAGGGACTGAAATTCTGGACTTACTCTTAAGCTTTTTCTTGAGTTTTTGAATGAAATGTAGTTTTGCTTCTGCAAAGAACAGGGTTGGGCCAGTTATGCCATAGAAAGGATGTAGTGGCTCATAGTCGCCTTATCACAGCTGGGGGGAGCGGAAGGAAAAAAGAGAGAACTGTGACAGCTTCAGATAGGAGGGTCTTCTCACTCGCTAGCAGTAGCTGTTGTCCCAGCTTCTCTCTTTGGAGCTGGCAGCAAAGGGAGCCCAGCTTTCCACAGCTCTGGCACAGTGGGGAATGCAACGGTGCAATGACTGTTTTTCTGAATCCAGCAAGAAGCTGGCTTGGAAAATTGTACAATTAGAAGCTGCTCTGCCTTCTTGCTAAGTTATCATTCATAACAAATGCACTTTAGCTATGCTTCCACTTCTTTTTTCCCTAGTCTCATGAATCATATACTTTTATTTGTACAGTGATGCAGCTTTGTTATATAATTAGCCTATAGCAAGTGGTCATGGCGAGATATGGATCTGAAACCATCGGACTGAAATGGATATTTTACCTTTATCACCAATTTCTTGCATGATTCATGAAACATATAAAAAGTTGGCAGGACTTCCTCTTTTTCTGATTATGCTTTGAAAGAAGGTAGTGGCCCATGGGCAGTAATAGCTATAGATGCTTAAAAACAGAGAAGTCTAGTCTCTTCTTTTTAATTAGATGAACATATCTACCTGCAGGTAAGTCACAGGCCTAAGCCCAAAAAACAATGGGATTTCAGGTACCAACTTTGTGGTCCTCCTTATTTCCTAAATCCCTAATCAACACATGAGTATCTTGAAGTATCCAATTTCTCTGGGTACTGCAGAGGCTTTCCCACTCACATATTTGACTTTTACTCAAAAAAAAAAAAAGAGGACCTAATATACAATATCCAAACAAGAGGCAGCCCAAGATTAACTGAGGGAAAAATTCCATCTCTAATCCCATTGCAGGATGACAGTGCAAGCTAATGAGGAGGTTGTTCCATCTTATCCTCTTTCCACCTACAAATTTGCATCTGGATAGTGAAACATTAGATATGTTGGGGCTAAAATTTCATCTTGGATTTTGCTTATTGACCTGTCTGTGGTGGATTTCATTCTTTCTCCCTACAGGTTTTCAATGTTGGTATTGTTGCTGCTGTGACTGATACTGGTTTTTCACTGCTGAAATATAAAAGTAAAACAGATATTCTCCAAGTCTAAACAAAATAGTCACCCGGGACATCACTATAAGGGGCATAACTAGACCCTTGGGAGAACGGGAAGAGAAAATCATTCTCCCAGAAGATTCTTCTTCTGAAGTTATAGCTGTGGGAAAAGAAGATAACAACCAATGTAACAACTAAGTCCAAGAGTTCAAGAAGAAAGGAGAAGGAAATGAGGTAAGGAGACTCAGTAAAGGTACTCCTTAAGGAACAAATGAAAGACTATGTCAGAGATCAGAGAAGAAAAAGAAATTACTGTTCCTCTTTTCTTTATCAACACCAGAAGCCTAAATACATTTTCATTCTCTATATTTAGTGTAGATCCTTGGATGAGCAGAGGTTCACAGGGTTACTTCAAGGTTTTCTGTTAAATTAATACTTTTAAAAGGTGGGGGGTTTTTTTCCTAAACTTGAGTTTCAGTTAAAAATGCTTATAGGAAATACATGTCAGAAACTGTTTCTGACAATTATTTTGTCATAAAAGATCATTGAAACAGAGGTGTGTCGGATACATGTTTATATTTAAAACTGTATTAGTTTAACAAACTGTATAAAGTGTACTCATTTAAAAGTGTTTTTCATCTTTCATCTGTAAATGCAGGTAAGGCTTCTAGTGCTGTTTAAGCATTTGCACATATGAGAAAGAACGAGTTCGTTTGAAAGATTTGTCAAAGGAGTTGCTTGAAAACCTTTCTAGAACCTCTTCCTCCTCTGTGATAGTCCTCCTCCTACATCATTAACTGCAGGATGATTCTGCTTTATATAAGGTAATATTAATTCAAATTTGTTTCATAAAGAGACATCTTCAGTAACACTCCCTCCTTGTGTTTCTTCTGCTCTGTCTTCTTGTATTGTACAATTTACATGTGTGTTGTCCTCTGAAGTGGCTTTAGTCTGGTTGAAAATAACATGTGAGGCTATATGGAAAGACAGTGCTCCCTTAAGGGTATCTGGTCAAAGGTGCCATAAACAAGAATGCACAGAGACAAATCTCGCCACACATGATAAGGGGGGGCAGTTGTGATAGGAGCAAACGTGGCCAGTCACACAAATCAGTAAGGAGAGAGAAAAGGTTTATTTTACTCGGTTAGAAGGATAAGGAATGGGAGGGAGCCAGCACACAGAGACATAAAACCTGACCAATTAACATTAACAAAGACAACAGGAAACAAACCTGGTCATTAAGACTAATTGATGGGCTATCAGGAAACTGCAGGCAAACCAGGACTTTTCAACCAATAAAGATATGAACCTGAGGGCCCAGGGTGTTGGAGGAGGTCAGTGGGCCTATGCCAACTGATGAGGCAATCTGCAGGGTAAGGGGAAGCAGGGAGGAACGAAGTGGGGGTAGACAGAAAAGGGTATAAAAGGGAGGGGCTACATGTAAAACAGGGCCAGTCAGTGCACTTGTCTGGTTGAGCCCTGTGTATGATCACCACAGTCTATCCTATCTTCTCATATACTCTTCCTGAACCTTTTCTTAACTGTCTCTCTGTGTAATCTCACTCTCTGTCTTGTGTGTATGTGTGCAGTGCAAGGACTATGTGTCAGCTGCTGCTGAGACCTGTATGTGTGTGAGTGGAATTTGGTGGCAACTACTGGAGTCAGACTGGGGATGGGGGTGCCCTGACCTGTGGTGTCAGCTACGGCAGCAAGTGGAGTCTCAGAATTTTTGTGACTGGAGCGAGTGGGTGTCTTTAACTTCCAGCCATGCAGTGGGAACGGTGTGTGTCCCAAAAACCAGCTACTGCGAGGACCAGCATGAGTGAGGGGCTCAGTGCTGGTGACTAAAGTGGGACCACAGGACACAGCCCATGTGCCATGTGCTGGCTGCTGGGGCTCTGACCATCTTTATCTTCCTCAGTCCTGGTGTGCGTGGGGTGTGCATGTATATTCGCTGGCAAACCTCAGTCTGGACCAGCTGGCAAGCAGGGGGACCTTGGGTCGGGGCAGGAGTATTAGGTGGGTGGAGGGTCCATGCTGGTATCTGGGGGACCCCCGATCGCGAGGTGCCTGTGGGATGCGTGCGTGAGTGCTGCATGCGGGCAGCCAGCACCGAGCCGGACCGGCCAGTGAAGAGGGGACCCGTGGGTGGGTAAGGGGGCCGGGATGCGGGCAGGGGTGCCGGGTGGGCAGAGGGGCCTTGCCAGTACTCGAGGCAGCCACGAATGTGTGTGTGCTTGTGAACCTGGAGAGTGTCGTGTGTGCTCCTGCGCTAGAGACCGGTCTCCGCCAGCCCAAGAGGACGACGAGACGTGGCTGGCTATGCTTGTGGTTTAGGTGAGCCCTCTGTGTAGGTGCTGCTGAGGGTAGAGCCTTGTCTGTAGCAGTCTCTGCGACCGGTCATGTCAGTGCCCTGCTTGTATGTCCATGTGTGTCTGTGTCTGTCTGTCTCTGGGACACGTGCATAGCTTTGCTGCTGGTTGTACCTGCAAACAGGAAAGCGGCAGCTGTGTCACTCAGCCTGGGCAGAGTCCCCGGGTCCTCAGGCTGGGCTCCAGCAGCCAGGCAGGAGGCAGCTCTCTGGGTCAGAGCAGCTGAAGGAGGTGGACATACTCTTAACGTCACTTAACATAATATACACACTGTAATGCAGAATTTCTTTATTAAATTTGGAAACAAGTGAATTCCACACCCTTTTCTTTAATTCAGTGCAGTTTTCAGTTGAAAAAACTGTATGTTGTTAATGCATATTTGTCAAGGATGCTAAAATACTTACCAATTAGTTTTTATTAAATAGGTACTTATTAAGATAAAAAAAGGTCTTAACCTTATGTACAAAGCTAAAAATGTCATTTTAGCCTTTTCTCTTGGTTTGTCTCTCAGATAATGGTTAAAAGAGCACAGTATGGATGAGCTGTTTGGATGTGTCATAATGATCTATTTTTCTTCAAATTTCTGCTTCTGTTATGAAAATATAAAATGGTAGACCCTCTGTGGATAAAAGGTTATTAACATCTCCAGTCTTGATAGTCAGTCTGTAGTGACATATAAGTCAATGACCTTGTTATTTGTAGAGCTTTCAGACCGAGAAGCCAAACTAATATCCAGATTCTGATTCAAAATCACTAGTAAATCAAACGGTGCATATCCTCTTCATATTTGATTTTTTTCACCATATGCAAATGAAAGGCAAATAAAATGAAGGCAAAAATATTTCTACATATTTAAATAGGTTCTGTACGATAATAGGTTTGTGACTCTAATTTCAGTGCCAAGTTAAGATTGTCCTTTGTCTTTTTTGTTAGACTTAATTAAGGCAGTATCTGTCAAATTTGATTTTGAAATCATGGAAATCCACTGGATAAATAATTCTCATGTAACTTCCAAAACTTAGAGCAAAGACCACTTGTATAATATTTTTGAAGACAGCTTAGCTTTGTGTAAGAACTGAAAGTTCACTCTACAGAATCAAGGAGAATTTCATTGGCAAGCTGCCATTTTTTCCCTAGCTATAATCTATGACAAAATTTGTTTCTAAAATTCCATTGGGCTATAACAAAAGTGCGTGGTTTGGTGTCTTTTGTAGAGCATCCAAAAGAGCATTTCCAAATGCTGCAAAGGTAAGGACATAATGGAAATGCATACCACTAAGCCAATACAACATTCTCACACATTAGGAGCCAGAGCCCCTGTGATCAGTTGAAAGGCCTCAGGAGTGCAGAAAGGAGCAAAGAGGTTTCTAAGTCACATTTCACCTTTCTGGATCTTGCAACTCATTACAGCTCCCCAGAAAAATTTTGCCAGAGACTGCAGTGTGATCCTCCTTTCTCTTCAGAGACTTCTCTGTAACAAATATCTAAATCAGAAGCTAGTTAGAAATCAGTATAAATGATGCTCACTAGGTGGATCTAGACTACCAGAAAACAAATTTCTTAGTCCTCCAATCACTTGTCAGCTCCTCCCCTGCATCAAAACAGAAGTGGATGTTCTGAAATTTCCAAGATCTTTAGACACTCTTCAATGAAATATATACAGCGGATGTTGCACAAAGGGAGTCACAGGAAAGAAGCAGGACTCCCAAGAACTCTTCAACTCTTCAACTTGTGAATTCATAAGCTAATGCCAACTAATGACATGCACTAGTTGGTGTGGAATCACATTTTAAAATCAGCACAATGAACAGGGAGCTGAGCCAGTGCAAAAAAAGCATTTCAGGGATAATGTGATCAATAAATTTCAGTCTGTGTCAGGAGTCTGATTACCATATCCCAGATGTAGTGAAAAGGACATAAAGGGCACCAATAAAAAGGTCAGAGTACAGTGCATAGCTATAATTGAGTGTACTACTTACAAAGAACAGCTACGGGATTGTGTACTGCCCTTAGTGAAAGAGTAAGGGAGACTAACTGTAGGCATTTTTAATTTAAAAAAAATTAAAAGGACAATCTTTTTTCATATTTTTTCCTAGAAAATGAAAAGCAACAATTTACAGCAATACTTAACAAAACCAAACAAACAAACAAGAAGCATCCCCCCCAGTAAAATTCTAACTCACAGCAAGAGCTGATATCTGATCACGTATCTAGATATGGGTTCAGATCTGAGATCTTCATCACCCAAGCATTATTTCTGTTAAGGTCTAATTCTAAGTATCAAAATAGAAGAGTCAATGAACTGTGTTAGATTGGTGCTAACATCTGCTTTAGTTCTGTAATAGCACCATTGTTTTTAACAAATTAGAAACAGTATAGTGCTCCTCATTCTAAGAATAATACGGTTTGGATTTATGTAGCAGTTTACAGGTTCTTTTGTCTTTACCACTCCTGAAATCAAAATGAAAGCTGCAGTTCAAGAGAAAAGTTATAGGGAAGAGAAAGAGACTGGTCATATAAGCATTCTCTGGCTACAGATTAGATGGACTTATTTGTGTTGCAAAGGAAGTCATTCAGTGAGAGTTTCTGGCTCTGAATGCATCTCTATGTACTTAACATGAGAAGTCAGCATCACTCTTTGTAACAGCTAATTGAGAATACAGAAGGGAAGAGATATGTGTTTGCATGCATTCAGCATAGGTGGTAAACTCCCAGGCACCTGTGTCCATACTTGCTGCTCTAGAAGCATGCCAACATAAACATGATCTGCAAAATCTCATCCCAAAGTGTATTACGACCTGTGTAACTGTAATCTTTTTTCTAAACTAACCATAGAACTCAGAAGAAACTGACAGGAATTTAAGGAAAAAAATTAAAGCTTTCATTCTATGTAATGCCTATGGATCAAACTCCAAGCCACTAAGCCATATTGTTCAGACATTGTATAGCATTGTGCCTTAACAAATAACTCATTTTTTTCCTATGATATTTCAATGGCTGAGGTAACAACATTTAAAAATCTACAATTAGGATGTCTAGTCGATCCTATGAATTCCAGGTGCTGGCAGATGTTAGTGACTGAATGATTTCTGCTTGCCGTGGAAATATACTCCTATGAAATATTTACTTTAAATTGTTAATTAAGTTTTAAGGTATAATGGATCAAGAATGGCACCTATGTATTGAATATCTGCAGTGGAAATGTCTATATATTATTTTAAAATAATTCTCATTTATGTCAGCAGCCATTTTGGTCTATCTCATTAGTATTAGGATAATAGGATAATTCATCTTGGAAGGGATATCAGGAGATCTGTAGTCCAACTTTCTGGCTGAAACAGGGTCAACAATAAAGTAAGACCAGGTCCCTCAGGGATTTACCCAACCTATTCTTGAAAACCTCCAAGGATGGAGTCTGTACAATCTCCCTGAGCAACCTTTTCCAGTGCTCTCTCTTACGATTTTTTTTCCTTATACCAGGTATTTCCTTTCCAGGTATTACTGGATGGTGGCTAATTTTTGCATCAGAATATAACATTACTTCTACTTCTTCAAGCAAATGCAAGAAAGCAAGGTAAGAATCACAACTTAGACTTAAGAGTGAGCTAACACTTAGGGATACATCCAAAACCATCCATAAGGAATCTGAAGTTCAACTCTAATGAAATCCAGATAAGTAAATTCAAAATTATATTCCACAAAATCTCTGCCTAATAACACAGTCTGTATGTTTTTTAGCTCTGGTCACTAAACTTACCCAGATATCTACAGAACATTCTTAGAACTGCTGTCACCTTTGCTGATCAAAGCATCTTTATGCCTACCACACAACTAAGTCTCACCTGCTTTGGTCTCTGGTATGACTCTGTGATGAGAACACTACTTTTTGAGGGACATTTTAACTTCAGTTATTGGTTTCATGACTTCCTTTGCACTGGATCTTGTGTCTGTGTAAGGGAAAATGCACAGGAATCACATGGAGCAGGGAGAGGATCCCAACACTTCTTCCTCTCATAGGAATGCCTCACCACTAGGCTGCAAAATCCTGCTTTTCTTTTATTGTTTTTATTCACCCCATGAATTTTACAGTGTCAGAGTTCAAGGCACTCTCCAGAAAAATGCGATATGAGAGGTTAAGCTCAACTGAATCTCGGTTGAAGAGTTCATAAAAAACATATACATTCTAGGCACAAGATTATGGCACAAAAATTAGTGCACCCTGTCTGCTGGTTCTACAGGAGAGGGATCTAGTTGAACCTTTGCAACAGACTGGCTGAAATACCTATATGCTAAAATAATTTTTCTGTTCTGAAACCAGGTCTTACCTGAATGCCTAACTTAATATTTCAGCTTGGTACATAAGCAAAGAAAAAAGATTTATTTATGATGCATATTTTAGCTATAGCCTTCTTTCTCTTTAGTGTTTTCTACTGTCAGACTCTCAGATTTCTCTCATTTGGGTCATTGGCTCTCGTGGCTCCCACTTTCCAGCATGTAGTAGAGGTAACACAAGAAATCAATCAGGTTAGTGAATTTCTAACATAAAAATTTTGTATATCCAAGGTCTGATCTCTCAGTAGTGGTTTGTAGGTTCCTTGTAGCTCCTGTAAATATTGATAATGAATTGGTTAATGCAAGCAGAGACATGCTTAACAAAATATGTAGAATTTATAAATTATAGACCTTTAAATATACAGCTAAATTCAACCCTGATTACATCACTAGTGTAGGTGAGCAATTTGCCTTCTTCATAGTGATTCTTCCAGGCAACGCATATTCAAGAACATAGCAGAGTTTCTTCTCTAAAACAGAAGCAGCATGCTCACACGTCCTATCTGGCTATACTTTCATGCTGATAGTATATATGCTCACTGGTATGGGAGACTGGCTACAGCCCAATAGGCTGTTCTTCCCTGTTTAGGTATAATGTACATATTTGTAAATTTGCCTAGCATGACTCTTAAAGCACTCCCCTTTGCTATAGGAAACCTTAATCCTGCTGAATGTGTCACAAGAGAAGAGACTTGCATAAGCATAAAAACAGAAAAAAATCTACAAGAAGCTCCTCACTTTTCAGAGGACTTGTACCCACTTGTAACCCTCTCACAAGTAGCAGGAATTCATATTCACCATTTGGCTCAGGGAGAGTCCTTTAACTGTGGTTCATGTTCAAGGAGATGTGGTTTCTACTGTATCCTCACATGCAAGCAGATTGAGTGCTTTCAATCTGATAGCAGAAAGGAAACATATTGTGCCTTCCTCTCCATCCTACTCAGACTATAACAAATTGTAATGGTATCCTCCTTGTGTTTGATGAGAGGAGATACAGTAACCCATACATAGCCAGCTACAGCTATTCCTATGTCCTATGGTATCTCATACGTTAACATGAAGCTGACAGGCACAATTCAGGATTTACAGGAGACTAGCAGCCTTTTGAAGCAGCAGCTGGAAGCCAGGAGGGGGACTCTGGGCCATTCACCTGAGTAACAAACAACAGTGCGGATGGGAGAGGGGACTCTGAACACTTAAAAGTTTCTTGCTAGATCTGCAATTTGTCTAGCAATATGAACGTAGCAACTGATCCTTATGTCCTTTTACAAATTAACTTTCACCTCCCACAGCAGAGTCAGGTAGCACTCCATGATCTCTGCATTTTCTCCCACCTTTCTTTGCACTGGGAAGGAAGACTTGGAGGAAGGATTGAACATGCAGGTCTCCATGCAGCCCACAACTTTCCTCAGACAGGAGTTATATGGCTGTAGCTGCATAAAAAAGTGAGCTAAAGACTCTAATCACCTTTTTATCCTGGAGGATGGCACCATATCTGAAGACATAATCTCTTTCTTTCTATTTTTCTGAGTATGGCAGCGTATCCAACAAGGGAATGATGCAGTCTCTTTTAGGAAGGATCCAAATCAGTCAGAATTACGAGGGGCATATGATTTGCCCTCTCCTATCTTCATCAGAGTTTAATTCACTGCCATTGCATAAGCAAAGTGAGAGTCAGATGAATGAAGCTGGAAAGGTGATTAAATTGTTTGAATTTCTGGCCTGAAATACTTCCTATCACACACATTTTCTTTTATCTTTCAGGATGTCTTTCTTTTTACACTCATTACTTTGGCATTCTGAAGGGCAATGCTCATTTTAAAATATGTATAGACTTCATTTAAAATAAATGAATCTAAAACCCTTTGGGGCAAAACCATGTTTGGTGTACCTCAGCTAACTTTAGTGGAGTTACACCAAGGTTGAATCCAGGCCTATGCCCTCTTGTTTGTTACGAGCTTAGAGAAAAACAAAGAGACTCCTTTAAAAATATGGGTTATTTTACATTCTCTCCCTCATTGTCTAGTTTTGTTTTACAGCCTTAATAAAAAATTATATTACTGGGATTTCATGCATTTATCTTTATGTTTGATAACATTTTTGAGCAGTGTGATAAAATCAACCAAAATTAATGTAATTGTTTCCAGCCAGATTCAATAACTGATTACCAGTATCTCTAGTCCAGCTGCATAATATGCTTTAACTATCTAGTGTACTGAAGGAAATTTAACTACCACTGACTCAGTGTCCTTTTATGTTTGTATAAGGAGAACAATCAAAAGAGTAAATTAAAAAAAAAAAAAAGAATTTGCAAATTTCTGTTCATCATAGAATTATCATTAAGGATATTGCAGAGCTCCATAGAAATATATGAAAAATCTAATCAGGAATCTTTTGTCATGGTGTATTTACAATTAGAGAAAATTTTATGAACACATTATATGAAGCAATGTGGTATCAGAGTAATGCTTTTTTTAATTGAAAATCATCGCTGATATCCTAAAATAACTAGCCTTTCTGATATGATATATTCATGACTGTCTTCGTACTCTTCTACACCCTTATTTTTATATTCTGCTTGACTGAAAATGTATGCAATGGCTTTGCGTACTGAAAACAACACAAAGAGAAAGACCTCGAGTCCTGATTATTTCTCTGGATTTGATCAAGGAAAGCAAGGAGTAACCATAACCTACTTGTATGCAGAAGAATTTTAAATACATATCCATGTAAATCCTTCTGTTAAATTTCAAAATAAAAAATTTGATTGGTAAACCACTGAGTTATGGACATTTTGGCTTACACAGATATTTCTAGAAATTTTGGTCTAGAAAATATGCTATAAAACACAGGCACAAAGTATGGAAGATGCTAGCATTTTTTACATTATCACAGCTGACTCATGGGACTTTAAGTAGGATGTTCCACTATTTTTTAAGTTACCAAGCTATGGATAGGCATGGTATCTCTGATACCCTGAGAGGACAGACTGAGAAGAAAGACTGAGATCATAACATTCAACTGTATCATCACTAGGGATGGAGGAAGTCACTACTATAACATATGGTAGATAAGCAAAATACCTACCTTCTTCTTACTGAAAATATAACTGTTTATATGCTCAGACACAGTCAAGATTTGGAAAATGCTTTTGAATTTTCTATGCAAACGTAACTGTTTAAAGCTTGTTGGGGATATGGGATTATAATTAATTCTTCTCAAGGCTGCAAATAAAGTGATTCACTGAGTTTATTACATGTGGCTCAACAAACCATGAGTTTTAAATATATATAAATCACACTCTATCTACTTAAAAATAAACACTGTCATTACACAGTAAACATGAAGTGTAGAATTGTTTTTCTAACATTCTCATTTCCTAGAACAAAAGATATCTTTTTGCTCAGTCTTTAACTTTAGAAAATGTTTCCTATCCGATATCAGAAAGACGTACTTATTTAACTTTCTGACTATATGTTCCAGCAGTAGATTTCAATGTGCATCTCTGTGATGTTCACTTTTACTTGTCCACAAACGCAGCTGAGGCATATCAAAGACATAGAAATCCACATATCTTGTGTAACATGCGTGTCCAGAAGCTCAACTATCTCTTGCTGTTTAATCTGAAGTGATTATAAACAGGAAATTCACTGTTAGTCTGACATGCTCTTCACATCCCTTTTTTTTTTCCTGAATAGAAGAAATTCATTTCTCTGCAGAGTAGTGGCATAGCACCACTACACTGCTCACAGTGCTCTAAATTCCTAAGCTTTGTACCATTCCTCTTCAAAGAGATATATATCAAATTTACTATTGCAGCATTGGTAAACAGTTAACAGTCTTGAGTGTCTGTCATTTCTAGAATGACATGCTAGGTCTTGTTTATGTTCTCAGCATGCTTTGTCTATTTTAATTCTTCTCCTACTCTGGCTATATTTTGTTGACTTGTGCTTGTGCAAAGCATATTTTTTTTTCTATTCATGTGAAGGCCTGCGCTGTTATGGTTACTGTGACAATCCCAGTAAAATCCAGGACCTAAAGGATTCAGAACACATGTTCTTGTTGAAAAATGCAGTAACCACTAACGTATAGGGATATGACCAATATTTTTAAAATAATTGAATTAAAGAACAGTGACCAGATTCACTCAGGGGGAATGCAGGGAACCTCAGTAACTCTGAACATCCAAGCTTAAATAAGTCCTCAGGCTGCACAGTGATTGAGTGCCCAATGGGAATTCAAAGCACCTGGGAAACCAGACTCTCTTCAGGAGATCTAAACTGTAGATCTTTATTTTTATATGCCCAGAACTTTAGTGATAATACAAATATTCCCTATACATATCACCATAAAAATGACATTGTTTACTTCAGTAGAATTTTTTTTCCAAAATAAATATTTCAGAAAGTGGTTTAATATAATTTGATTTTTTTTTTTAATCTTTGTATATATATCTACCATTTAGTACCAGCTTTTTGTGAACTATGTTTGACTCTGGCCTTGATTTTTTTTATTCCTTATTAGAGTTTTACATCCTCATCTGAACTGTGTCAGACAGAAAGCTGAATTGTAGGTAGCACACAAAATGGACACAATCTCAGCTGCTGCTCTGCAAAGCAGCTAACACAATTCAGATTTCTGAATATATAGAGTAACGATCATTAATAATAACACACAATAACGGTCCAAATCCACAATGTATATATCTGAAGAAAATAATGTTGTTTCATTTACCTTTTGAACTCTGACCTTTTTCGCAATAAAGAGAAAAGATGAGGAGAGGAAAATAAGTTAACAAAATTGCTTCATGAGGAAATGTAAAAGTTACTGATGGTCCTAATGAACACAAATTTACTACCAGATCTAGAAGCTAGTACAACCAGGAGGTTTGGAGGAATTATTTTTTTCTTTCAAGTAAATTAACAGTTCATTCATAGATTATATTCTAAGAGGCCTTAGATATTTATTAAAAGAGCTGAACATTTTCACTCAGGTGTAGAATACAAGAGCTTTAAAGCAATACAGGTACTTTCTTCTTTATTATTTTTCTTCACTGATTTCTCCCTCCTCCCCCCCCCCCCCAGTATTCAAATACTCTAATGGTTATTTGCCCTCCTTCAAGGAAAAACATCCAAAGTACCGCAGACCCAGTAGAGTTCTTTCTGCATCCATTCAAGACCTTGGCATGCTTCCCTGTGCTCTTCTAGCCTCAACCCTAAGGGCAGCCAAAGGCAAAAGTATTTTCAGCAGACTAAGAAACACTGTAAGCTTGAGGGATTTCTAGATGACAGATTTTAAACTGTAACCAAAGTAGAGGTGTGATTAAAAATAACAAGAGCTAAAACCTGTCTCTGAATTATAAAGGAAAATGTGCAATTTAGCTTTTCTCAACATCATAACTGATGACTGAATCATTTCTAAGTTATTCACAAAAGTTAAAAGCAGGATCAATCTATTATGTCATTTGTTCCATGTCCCTAATAATACAGTAAAACTCTCTACAGTACATTTTGCTATCAATTTTTGCAGTTAGGATTCAGATGTTTTGAAACTGTCCTTGCTGTGTATAAGGTGCTGATGTCAAATGCCTGTGCACCTCTTGGCTGTTAAGGATTTTAATTTTTTAAATTCTGAAGAGAGTTTGATCATTTCATCATTCCTAAAGAAGAATCTATAATCACAACAATAAAAATAACAACTGCTTCTATAGCTAGCTCAGTCTAATTAACAAAGCTGCTTTTAGACAGATTATGGCATTAAAGTCACGTAAGGTAGTGAATAGTCTCAGCTGAAACTTGTGGAATTAGGAATTAATACAGTGTAAAGGAATATTTATAGTTACAAAATTGGGATCTATTCTGCACAAAGACTTAAGTGCATCTGGGAAATTCTGCCACACATCTTGACAGTAAGTGTGGTAACTGAACAAGTTACATGCAAATTTATAATAAATTTGCTTATTCCTGGCAAAATCACTGACAGATATTAAAAAAATGAGGAACCTTATTGTGAATATAAATGAAAAACTGTTTGTATTTTATTCAGAACTCTCTATTTCCTATCTTTGCACATGAGAACCTTAACTTTCTTCAGCAACTCTTCTACCCAGGGTTAGACATGGAGAGTCCTTGCTTTTCTTGGGTCAAAAGACTTTGCCACAGCAACTCACAAAATGGTTTTCATATCTCACTCCAACTCCAAAATCATCTGATTAGTTAAGGTTAAGATTTCAGTTACCAATTTCTTGCATCCAAGTTACACAGAGTAGGTTGCTTGAATTCCCACCGGTCTTTTCCATTCAAAAGCAAGTTATGGATTAAAGGAACATATTGGAAATTTAAAATCAAGAATATATCTTTAGTGTAATTAAAAACCTAACGGATGAACCGAAGAATTATTGCTACTCCAGTTACAATGATACTAACAATTATAGTTCAAATTATATGCAGTTAAAATGATAAGTACATGAACTACCTTTTCTGGTGTAGTGCTTATCTATTCACTGCCCCTCTGAGTCCTAAGCAGGAAGTTCAATTTGGGTACACAAAGTGGGGGTTTGTGGAGGGAATCCTCAGTCTGTTGAGACTATGATGCTGATCTTGGTGGTTTCTTCCTCTTTGCTCTAGGACTTGCTTGAGGACATTTTTCTGTTTGCTAATATACTTTATACCTTGCTCATTCTTCATTGGTCTGCAAGTCTACATAGACTTGAATTTGTTATCTGTGGTGTGTTTCACTGATGTTGGATACTTACTCTTTGTTCTGTTACTCCCTAAAATTTCTTTTACCCATCTCTCACCACAGCATTCCTATGATAAGAGGTAGTTGTTCACTGATAAATTGTTTATAGTCCTGGGGCCTCCCATATTGTCCTGTGCCTGTATTTTCAAGGCAGTTAAACAGGCATCATGTCACCAAGTAATCTCATCAGGTCTCCAGCAGCCACTGCAGAAGGGTACACACTCATGCACAACTTGTGTCTCATCTGCCAGAGTTAGAGTGTCTAAAATGGAACTGCAGGTTTAAGTTTAGGCAACTGAATCTCTTCTGAAGTTCCTACAACTTTTGTGAAAATCTGTAGCTGAATCAAGCTGAAAAGAAAAATACAGTAACTCCCCAACTGACAAAAAGCTATAGGATGGACTCAATGCTTATATGTCCAGTTTGGGATGTTTGTCACAATCTGGTCAATCACCACCCATGTGGGGCAGAATCAGCTATAACAGGTGCAGACTTTTACTCAGCTGTTAATATTAGGTCACAGAAAGGAGATGAAGATACAGCAGAGGAGTTAAGGATGCTGAGAAGGAAGGGCAGAACAGGTATATAGAGAGGAATTGAATTCATCACAGGAAGAAGGAGAAGAACTTGGGACTGTGGGGAGGTACTGCAGAAAATGCCTTATGGATGCTATAGACACAGGCAACAAAAAGTTATAGGAAACCAGGCTTCATTAGTTCTGCTACTAATTAAACACTTGTCATCATTTCTTTTAAGATGATGTTGTGTGGGGATTTCTTTTTTCTGTCTTCTGCTTCTGAGATTCCTGGTTACTGATGTAATAATATAATTTGCCTTGCACATGTCAGAGAGATGACTCTGGTCCCTGCCTTATCCCTCTGACAGCCTCGCAGGATGTTTTGTTCCTACATCTATTCACGCCAATACTCTGGAATTAGACCTGTTCCTCCAAATCAGTCCTGTCCCCTCAGACCACCATTCCTTTCCCTTCCATCAGTTAAGCTGTCCAGTTCTCACATTTTCCCAGCTTTACTACCTACTTCATGGATTCCACCTTCATATGTAGGTCCTATGCCAATCACTTTTACATCAGCTGGATAGTGACAGATGCACTTCTGCTCCCCACCAAGTTTTTCATCTTATCTCCTACAATCAGGGGCAGAAGGAGTGACCATTTACAGCAGGACCTTCATCTCTGATCCAGGACCAAACAAGGAGGAAGCAATTTCAAAGCCTTGTGATCACCTTTTCCTCTCCCTAGGGAAGAGTTGCAAGGATGGAGAAGGAACAAACAGAAGGAGGAGATATCCTTGCATTAAAACGACAAACAAAGGATTTGCCCGGACAATCTTGTTCTTTCTGTATCTCCTTTCCCATCTGATTTAGGAAACAAAACCTTCATTTTTTATACCACCCAAAGAGACAGGCCTGTGGAAAAAGACTTTTTTTCCTTAAGAAAACTTAATGGACTAGAGGAACTTCCTATGTCACTGAAAAATTCTTTTCAGCGCTTGACAAAATCTTATTATTAAAATTTTCATACTGTTGATTGGAAGCATTGTCATGATTAGGCATATATTATATTATAAGTAGCTTTCTTACACATTTCATTTTATGCACTAGGCAACAATAACTTGTAGATTCAGCTGTTCTTGTTATAATTACTCTAAGCCTCCCATCTCAACCAGATAATTTTAAAACATGCCATGTTACCTTTCAAGACACTAAGGACTTTCTGACACACAAATAACTGCAGCAGTTGTAGTTCACACATTTTGGCTTTGGGTTTTGTTTTTGCTTTTTTGAACAGGTTTCTGGACATATCTATTTCAAAGCAATAATAGTTCATATGCTAAGTTTGTGAGTATTTCAACTGAATATATTTGCTATAGATTAAGATTTGGAGTTAGAAAGTTAGGGAGTAGAAACTGTGATGACAGTGATGTTAAGACCAAAAGGTCAGGTCCATGGAGCTGATGCTGTATTGTTTGCAACAATGGTTCACAAGGTGAGCAGGCTTGAAAGCTCTTTGACAAAGAAGTCAGGACTATGAAGTGGAATTGTCATCTTCCTCCGTCTTCCTCAGTTATGTCAGATACATTTATACTACTCAACCGTCCACCCCAAAGGGAGCTCTCATTTGCTCCTGATGCTGCTGATGTTGTATGGTTTTTCTTCCAGTCATCCTTGTGGATTTGGCAAGTCCTGCCTATTTGTAGTCCCTTGTGCTTACCTTGTTCTTTGTTCTCTAACTTGAAAGACCGATGATTTGGATGCCTCCTAGGAGCAACAACACAAGTCTTTGTTTGCCCCTTAGGCTGTCACATTGCATACATATTTGTGCAAAACGTCTATACATTTTATTTGGCTATACCGTCACAATATTACAAGGTACTTATATACTGTTGTTGGTCACATTATTGTAGTACACTTATAATTGAGTTTGAGGCAAAATAATATTAAATATATGCTGATCAATGCACTTTTATCCTATAGGTGTCACAGGTTTCTGCTTGAGCTGTATGAGTATAACTGTCATTACAGTATTTTTGTTAGGTAGTCATATTTATCAACTTTGAGACGTATGAATATAGGAGTATAAATGATTTATATGACACCTTGGCCAGGTGAAAGAAGAAAATAATTATAAAACTGCAATGCAAAAAAAAGAACAACTATAAGTACAAATATTGGAAAAGAGAAAGAAAGGAAAATAACAAGCAAATGAATTCTGAGCAAATTTGGGAGAGGAAAACTATGCAATTTAAGTAAAGGGCAATGAAGAAATAATAACAAAGTACCTACCCACTATACATCTGCCAGAGATAACAAATATCAGGGCTTGTGCAACTTTCAAGCAATCCCATCCTTGGAAGTCTGTTCTGACTTATGATCAACAGATTAATTTGAAAACCAAGGCTTTTTTTTTTTTTTTAAATAATATTCAACCATCTTCCATTTAATACACATTAGAAATTATCTGAATCTTCTTGTGTATGGAAGTTGGTCAGTCTTACATATTAATGTATCAAAATGATGTAATCGAAGACCTGCGGTCAGCACAAACTGGCAGCCAGGTTGCCACATCTGTCTACAGTAGAGCACAATGGAAATTCTCATCTCCCATGGGAGCTCCTGTGTGTCGCATTGCGCTTTACGCACAATGGCTGGGCTTCATCTCGACTAGTTGAAGATATCTACAATGTAGACTGTGACTGAGCTAACTGCCTTAGGAATTTTTAAGTCAGTACTTTTTGTTCACAGAGCAAATGTTTTTACGGTGTCATTCAGCTAATGAGATAAGGCATACCCATGACATGCTATTCTCTTTCCATTGACTATGAAGGGAACTGGGGGTAACTAGCTCAGATAGATACCCGTATTCAGAGGGACACCCAGCCTGGTGCCTAATTCACGAAAACAGCAGAAACTCCCCCAACTGAAAGGATGTAGTCTGCATCTCTATCCATTTGCCTGTGTAGCTGAGTAATAAGATTCCAACATCTCCATGTGTAACTTGCAAAATGTAACAATGTAGCAGGTAGCAAATGGCTGAAAATCCAGATCCAATAAAATCAGTAGGACATTTAGCATACCATCAATTCTGGCCCTGCATTCCTTGTCTTCAGAGCCAGAAAAAAAGGCCGATATGTTTCTTTCCTGGGGAAGTAACTGTAGTGGAGTTAGTTGACTCTTTTCTGCCTTTCTGATAAAGTCAAAGCCAAATGTAATCTTGCCTTCCTTTTTTCAGATCAGCTTGGTAAGCTACGTTTGCTTACATTACTTACCTTGTCATTTAGAAACAGGTGTTACTAAAATAGCATCAGTCTATAATTTATGTGTATTTTAAAGTTTAACGTCTATCCTAAATTTATCTCATATTTGATCTTTCCTATGAAAATATATCTGAGTTTAATAGCGTGGGAGTATATTTCTTTTAAAATGCTGTCTTTGCATTTTTCCTAAATGCTACTTGGAAAGACTCCCATTAATTTCAGTAGATTTGGTTTAGGGCCTTTGTTAAGGAAAAACATTCTATTTTAAGAATTCTATGTTGCCAATTACAATATTTCCATATAGAAAATAATTTTCAATTTATTTTTGAATTCAGCATATCACATAAAGGTACTGCAAACATAACAAATACACAGAGATTTATACAAATTGTAAAACCTTTTTAAGTAAATATGCCAAGAATAAGTAATAGGAGATGGTTATATAAATTACATCAATATGAAAGTTGATGTGATTTAAAGTAAGAAGTAAAAACAGATATCTGAGATAAGAGTGATTGAAAAGCTGATGTAAAACTGATGTGAATTAAGCCTAGAAATTGCAGCAGACAGGGAAAATAAAGCAATTCAAAAAACTGATGCAGTTTTAAGTGAACAATGGAAATGCTGAGTTCAAATAAGATCGATGTAAAACTTGAAGAGATTTAAAATGTGAAGCAGAGAGGTAGAACAGGTCCAACTGAAACACCTATGTGATTTAAAGAGAAGACTGGAAGCAAGGACCTGGAGTAGAATTAACTGAAAAACTGACCTACTTTGAAGAGAGAAATAGAAATAGACAGCTGAATTATGACTGATAAATTTCAAGAAGGAAGACACAGTATTAGATCATTTGTTATGTCCTTGTCAATGTCCAGGAGAAATCCTGCATTAAACCCATACGAACTCCCAAATCTAAATGCCAAATGCTTTTATAAGAATTTTCTTGGAGTTCATTATCTTTTGGATAGAATTTTTTTTTGGACCTGAAGTTTTCTGTGGAGACTTATATGCTTATGCCTTATTCTTCTGCAGTTTCAAATCCTAAGACTTGGACCTGAGCATCTGTCCCTTTTTATGACTTAAACATGGCTTTCATACCTACCTCCTAGTCCATGTTCACCTGTGTTTCTGTGTTTCTCAGCATCCAAAGATTTTAGAATATTATGAGACACTGCAGAAACATGCTGGTTTCTTTTTTTTTTTCTTTTTTTTTTCTTTTTTTCTCTTTTTTTTCAGTCAGTTGTTTTCACAGACCTTGAGTGTTACCTTCTTGTGTTTAGAGAACAGGGATATGAATCATGAGTGAATCCAACCTTGGCACTAATAGTGACAGCTCCATGGTTCTGGACAAGACACTTCATGTTTCTTCATCAATTCTTTTTGTAAAACTATGATATAAACACTTCTCCGTCTGTGGGCTGTTGCAGTGAATAATCAAATTCATGGGTGTTCAGACCACTATTCATGCCAGCTTTTTGGCACAGAAAAACTCAAGAATGATGCTGGTGCCATGGGGAGAGTGTAAACTCAGGGAGCAAGCAAGGAGGATCTGGGAGTGATTACGCTGGGGCTGGGCAATGAGTAAATTTAAGTATAAGGCATGACTCCCGTTATTGGATGAAACCCTAAAATACCTTAGCAAGGACAGTGAGAGTGATGTGATTTAAACATTAATTAAACCTATTATTGTTAGAAGTGTGTGTATTGACATTCTATTTGGTCTGCAGTAACATTAGAATTTTTGGACCAAAATAGTACTCTATAGTTATATCTTTTTCTTCTCTGCTGTACTGTCAGGTGAAGATCTAGGGAACCTCTTTCTTAGGCTGTCCCATTCCCAGTTGCACTTCACAGCACAAGTTTCTATAGTTTCCCACAGAGAATGAAGCTGTGAAAGAAATCAGGAGAGAGGTAACACTGAAAAAGAATTTTCACTCATTCCAGATATTTAACTGAAAAGCCTAGGGATGAAGTTTCATAATTCATTTGCCTTAGCCATGAAGCTGACTTAAGTTTGGGGAAAAAAAAAATATTTTCCACTCATCCATTTATTTGTTTGGTCCTATGAAACACATTATGAAAACAAAGCTGTTGAGGAATTTAGATAAATTCTATAAATCAGTGTTGTCAAATGAGTAATTTACTAATGTAGCTGACAGTCCAAGTGATAACTTCTTATAAATTCAAACTTCTAGCTCTTCTCATGCAAATGCTGCTGTATACCCTTAAGTATGTGGATTATCCCATTAACTTAGGGGGACAACAGCCATGTTTTAAATTCATGAATATATAGAACTGTTTGCAGCAATGGGGCCAAATAAGTAGAGAGCACACTAAAGCTGAAAGTAATAAAGTAGTAGTATATCACATTTTTGTCTGCCAGTGGGAAACATCTCTGTGAATATATAGATATGTTATTACTAAATCAAAATTTAAATTCTATTTATCCTTGGTCCGATTTTGGTACTGCTTTGAAGAAGATGTTGAAGTAGTAAAATGATGATTAGCATTTGATACTCATCCAAGCATAAGTTAAGATTCATGACTAGGGCAGTGGAGGAAAGATTTAATTAGCATCCAATCTGCTTACTTGCAGATATATTTTTGTTGCTAGTACTTTTTGATGGCACTCTGCCTCTCACTTGGTTCTGCTTAGAATCCAGATATTCAAGACAAACGAGTTATAAAGTTAGGCCTTACTTCTGAGCCCTACTGTTTGAGATCAGTTAAACTGTTCAATATCTATGCATATGTGTGTGTGTGTGTGTGTGTGTATGTGTATCTCTTTGGCAGAGAGTAGATTACCCAGCCACTGTCTTACATTGCTGTTTCCAGATAGATCAAGTAAAGAAATTCAAATTGAGTGTACATGAGACTTCATTTCTCCATTTTCTTCAAGGTAGATAGGCACTGGATTGAAAAACAAAAGACCTCCATCCTAATCCCAGCTGTACTACTAGGCTGCTCTGCTGCTCCTCCTAAAGTCACTAAAATATGCTAAGACTTTAAAGGAAAATATGACAAGTATGCAAGCCTTCCCTGAGACTATGGGTTCCTTTCTTCTCTACACCATCATGATTCATTAAGGGGAATGAGTGGATGGCATGTTTGCTTGTTTCTTCTTTTGGAAGGGCTGGTTTTCACTTTCATGGTAAAGACTGGAGATTAGACACCGCAGATTTAAGTAGTGCACAGAGGTCTAAACAGATTCACTGCTAGCAATCTATAGCAAAGGCAATACTGATGACTTGTATTAGTGTCATCATTCATTATTATGAATAACATGCACATTAGTGTCCATGTTATTCATACTCTGGATCTCTCTGGTCCCATAAGCCTATCCTTGACTTTGGGAAGCCAGGATAAAGCTAACAAGGTAGTGAGGGATCTTGCAGCACAGGTTCCAGTTGGTCTTTTTGATCTTGGATTGCTGGAACTCTTCTTATAACTGTTCTATGACCCACCAAAACAAAAAAAGGGGGAAAAAAACCCAAATCCACCAAAAACTTCTAGAGTTGATACAGTAAATCTTCTATATATCAGAGATGAAATAATTTTTCCTGAGATCAGCACCAACCACTCATGGCATACTCCAAGGGGAAGTTACTGTCATCAAATAGATTTCAGCTGTCATATAAAGCCTTAATAATAGCTGAAGGTCCTTCCAAAGCTCACTGAACTCAAGGCCAATGTTGCCTTTGCCTGTACTGTAAAAGGGTAAGAATTAAACAGCAGGGAAGTGACATGACAGAAGACAATAAAGACAAATTCAAGATAAAACTGAATGAAAGGAAAGCGAAAGCAGATAATTAAATTAATAAGGAAAATAGCTCAATGAACAAGAAGATAATGCAAGGAGTGAGAACTGAATTATGTGAGATACATAACCAATAGAATATACAACACAAAAATTAGCTATAAGCAGTAAAGGGAAAATTGCCTTTTAAACAGAAATTTGAAAAGGGCAACAAAAGTAGAAGGTGAAGGTTACAATTGACTAAACTCTGTTTAAAAATCTTCCATGTCTTCATTATCATTCCTATTCCCCTCACCCCCCTCATTTTTTTGTCTCTTTCACTAATCTGGTGCTTAATTTTTTCCTGCAGTGATCACAGACAATTCCTAAAATTGTCTTAAAAGAACCATTTACTGTTTGTTTCACAGGCCAGTCAAAGCTCTGTATGTCTATTTGCTACAGCTAGCAAAATTTGCAGATACCATATTTGCTATTATAATGGTCACAGTTCCCTTCTGATTTTGCCATCAGAAACAGGAACACAGCCATTACATACATTTGCTCTAAAAGTAAAGCAATCCTTTACTCACTACCTACCACTCAGGGACTGCAGTCACATGGCATGCATAGCCATTAGAGAAGAAAACACACTGTCAGAGAGGTGTCTTCTATCACATTATTGCAGAAAGTCTTCTAAGTCAGTTGAAATATGTAGGAAAGGAGCCCCAGCAATGATCTATACTGAGATGTAGGCAAGTAGGAGGGGAGAAAATGTCACTGACTAGACACTTATAAAATAGAATATCTTTCCCTAGTGTGTATTCATTTGCACTTTCAGAGGAAACACAAATGCCTTTGAGAGGAAAAACCATAGCATTTGTTATCATTTTTACTTTGACTAACACAGTGCCTTTGAGTTCCACTCAGAGCCAAGGACCTCACTGTGATAAATGCATTAGATGGATAACAATGTTCAATGCTTCTCTATGGGTGTTTTGTATTGCTGGTAAATCTAAATAATAACTAAATAAAAAATTTGGATAGCTGACCTTGGGCAAATTACACTCTCCTTATGTTTTAGTGGCACATCTGCAAAACATGGATAATAATACCCTTTTTCATCAACTTTATGTAATATGTAAGTACTTAGGAACACTGCTTGTCTCACTGTCTAATACACTATACACTGACATCCTACTCTTGGTCACAGTTTGAAGATGTTTTTGTAATACAAATAAAAATAATGGTTCTCTGTTCCATTTATTTTTGCCAAAAGCTGAATAAAACTTATAAGATTCCGCAGAGATCAGATAAAGCAAATGTATCTCCTTAATATATTGTACAGTATCTGTATCCGAGGGCATGCTATATCAGCTGTTCTATAAGGACACCCAAGTCTTGTTCAGACAACCAAACTTTCATTGATTTCAAAGAGATTTAAGCACCCCAACACCTTGCCGGGTGCTCACTATATTATAGGTCCATCTGTCCCACAGTATCTATTTCTAGATGGTATGAGAGCTTGCTAGAGGCCCAATATGCTATCATAATAATGATAATTTAAAGGCAAAGTGATTACTCCCAAACTTTTTCTTGTCACTTAGTGAGAAAAGAATAGTTAATTAACGTGAACCCTTCCCCAAAAGCTGTCTGTAAAAATAATCTTATCATTTTTATACCAAGTCTATGAAAATACTTGAATTTGCTTTTAAATTAATTTTCCTGTACTGAACGATCACTGATACTGGAAGTCATCACTTAAAAAAGCAACTGCACTCAGCAAGACAGAATAGCACTTTATACAGAAAAAAAGTGAAGAGTCAAAGGCTCAGCTCTTGGACTTAAAGATGTTCTCTGCTGAAACCGTTGGAGCTATACACATTTATACTAATGAAAGAACCTTTCAACCTCACTGCCCCTGCAGCTCTAGGCTTTGTCAGTCTCTGAACCCTAACCCGAATCACAGAGGTGGGCTGATCCTGAGCTCACACAGGTGCCATCGCTTATCCAGAAGAGAGAACTGTAAGTGGAGGAAACGTGGTGCCGCCCTGCTGTTATTTTTGCTCTTTGCAGAAGGACTGAAAGGTTCTTTAGTTAGCCCCCAAAAGTTCTAGGCTTTGGGATTTTTCATTTTTCTTCATAACAGACCATGTTGTTTCAGGGTGAACGCATGAAGTCCCTGCAAGATACTCAGTCCTTGGACAAAAGTCAAATGGAAGCAGAGATTCAAACATGGATTTTTCTGATCTATGACAAAAGATTCCATGAAACAGACAAGAGATTGTTTAATTCAAGATATGACTCATCTTTAAGCTGGATTACTTGTGTTTTTTCTTTTTTTTTTTCCCCAGATTTTTTTGTCTCATTCTCTGTGCACATCTTATAATGTACTGGATCCATGGTATCCATGAGGTATCCATGACCTTCCTTAGAAGTAAAAAAAACCCACCAGACTTCTGAAACATAAATATAAAGAAAACATTAGGACTCAGTTTAAATTTGGTGAACAATTTTCAAATCCAATTTACTTGCTTTGACTGGACATTATAAGTCATCAACTACTGGTGGACTGATAGCTTATGATTAGTTAAGACAACAGCCAAAAGTCTGAAACCAAATTTTTAAGAATACAATTACATCGTGTAGCTCAGAATACATAGGTCCTAAGCCAGTTTAGATTGTGGTATCTTGCTTGTCTGACTCTTAGCTAAGAACTTACATTTTCCAGAGGTTGAATACTAAGATACAGACAGGTTGCACACTTAATGATATTCAGCTGGCCTTTCACCAACTTCTTCCAAGAGATATTTATTATGTTATAAAACACCTTATTATTTTATTCACCCGTTCTTGGTGAATAGCTAATTTCCTTATTGTGAAAGATTGGTTAATAATACATCTACGGCATTATGCTATTATGCATCTGTCTGTCTTTCTTGATTTAGAAGTAAGAGGGTGACCTCCCAATGTAGCTAATTTAATCTGCAAAAATAACCTTGCAAATTGACTTGCCAGAAACTAATATTAGATGAAATCTTTGTTCTATTGAACCTGACTGTCATTAGTGATTCCCCATGAAAGGCTTAATCTACAATTGTAAAAAATCTCTACTAATGTTGTCAGGTTTCATAAAATATCTATTTTATTAAAGAATTAGTGATGCTCATTCTGGTAGATTTGCAATATTTGGGTAGAAAGCCTGGATCTGATTCAAATTCAGATCACCTTTTGTATTAAAGTTTGGTAGAGCTGAAAAAGTGCTGCAGTAGCTACTATGGGTATAAGTCAAGACTATATGGTTTTAAGAAAATGTTAATTCTTCTAGGAAGGTGAAACATTTTGTTTCCTATGGAAAGCAAGAGTCAGATCATTGAAACCTTTAGTCACCATTAATGTGACTACAATTTTCTTTTTACCTAAATAACTGTACTAATTATTTTAGATGCCCTATATCACCATATATCAAGGGCAAATCTTTACAACAAAACAAGTATGTGATGGTACTGCACACTGTAGGTAGTTCTGAGAATTTCAGTATTAAAACAGCAAATCAATTTGAAATAGATTCAAGAGCCAAATATATTTAAGTTGGCTAAATACTCAGTTGAAAATTCTTTGTGCATATCTGGAAAAATCTCTAAAATCATACAAAGATAACTGAGGACAAATAGGGAGAAGATTCTCTAATGCCTAGGCTGAGCAATGTTTGAAGTGGTCTCCCACCAGAAAGAATGAAATGCTAACACCTGATCATTCAAAACTAAAATACATAGTTCAAAGTTCTAGAGAAAAATCAAGCTTTGGCTGGGTGCAAAATAGATGTGATTCACTGCTTTCTATTGTGACTTCTCTATCATTCTTTTTACCTACAGATAATGTTATGAATTGCATGAGGACAAAGAATGGGTTTTAACAATTCAAATGTAATGTAGTCTATTACACTAGTGAACAGAGCATTCTTTGAACTAACCAATGAACCTAAGTCATGATGTGTATGGTCAGTGAATAAGCACATGTTTTTCACTAGGTCAAGATCAGAGCTGAAAGACAGGTTTAGGAAACAAGCAAAGTCTCTTTGAACACTACTTCACAAATTGGTGAACATGAATTCAGCTTAATGTCCAAAACCAGAGGTTAGAACTCTTCCTTCTAATGGTCCATTGTATAGTGCTATTAAATACTGAACCCCTTCATCTAAGGCCACAGGAATACATATATATGTGTGTGTGTGTGTGTATGTATATAGCTGCATTTCCAGAATTTATCTGGTTTACATTGTGAACCTATTCAAGTAGTGCACAGCTCTTGCTTGACTACTATTTTCAGTATATTTTTGAATATTGTTATTGGACTTTGGAGTTCACATTAAGATACACATATACATGAAGAATACAAAGGTTTATATTTATCTGAGTTATACATGTGTATGTATATTGTTTTATACCATATCTGCATTTGTAATGCTGTCAGTATATGATTACACAGAAATACGCAATACATAAAATACATGTAGTTGGCTACCTGTGCAAATAGCTGTGTAAATACCAACTAATTGCATAGATGTATTTATTCATATCTGCATACAAAATACAACCAGGTACTGCCTGTGATATAGCTGCTTAGAATTACAATAACTTTTTAAACATTTAAATCCTCAAAACCTATTCAGAAAAGCCCAATTTTGAACATTGTGCTTATAACAATGGATCAAATCATGCTATCTTTTTTTTTCAAATTAAGTGAGTGAATTAAAGGTGACGCCTATTTTTAAATTAACTGCCAGCACTGTGTAGAATAAAGTAACTATTTTAATAGAGAAGAGGGCATGGGAGGAGGCTTCTGATGCAGTGTTGATATTAGAATGTGAATATTGTATGGACAGCAATTCCAAATAGGCAATAATAATTACCTATTTGAATTGCACTGTTTGCTTTGCAACATATTAAATAAATAAACATGTTAATGGGCCAAATAGCTTGTGTCTATATTAAAAAAAAGGTCAATTGTCACAGTGTGTACTAGCACTTTCCATTGTTTCTTACACGCTTGGCTTGAGCTTGGGCTATAGTATTGTAAAACATCAGGGCAATATTTGATCAGCTTTTAGAAAACTCATGTTCTCCTAGTCAAAAAAGCCACTGCAGGAACATCAAACTTCCTCTTGACAGTATCATTTCACGAAGTAGTACAATCAAAGGAAAGCAATTTGCATCCTTACAGCATGTCTGTCTGCATCAGGATAGTCAATACATTTCTCAGGTATTAGGAAAATTTCCACTCTACAGTTAAAAATTACAGGTTAAGAAAAAAGCTTTCTCAGGGAATGATGTGAGTCTGAGTGTGAAATGAACTACAAAAGGATCCTGGGACCCCACCATTTTGCTATTCCTGCTTGCATGGTCGCTCATTCCAGCCGGCTTTGCATCTCTAGCAGGCTGCAGCTAGGGCATTGGGAGAAAGGCACCCATTTGCTGTGTTTGAGCTGCTGCACTCTGAGTCACCCAAATCCTCCAGAAAGTAGAGGCGAGAGGGAAGCTATTCACATATGGAAAACAACAAGGCAGGGCAAGCAGATGAAAATGTAATGATGGAACCTGAGGCACACAAAGATGGAGCTTTCTGAGATGAACCAGAGGGCAGGCTTAGCAGTCAGGGGTTGAGATGTGATTATGTAGAGTTTGTTTCAAAGCAGACACAGCTGGAAATTGCTGGATCAAAGCAAGCCACAAGGCTTAGAAATGTTACATTCAAAATCTTGTTATGGGCAAAAGGGAACACATCAGATATACGGAACTAGGAATTTATTGTCAGTAGAATTAATGTTTTAACAGTCTAAAAGTCCAAATTATCATATTGGAACAGAAAAACTTTATTATAATACAGTTAGAATTGTATGTAAACAACCTAATATCTACTACTGTTCTTGGTTTATATTCCCCTTTCCATTCTCCCTCTGGATCTTAAGTTCGAAAGCTTCTGTTTTCCTCAAATAGCACTGGGTGTATGTAAGCGGATGACACATGGTATGTCATTAATATCCTAAGACCTTCACTGGGAGGGACATGATGTTCATGGTGGAGGTCCCCTCCACTGAGCCTTGGCAGCCCTGCTCAGGCAATTTTTGTATTCTTCCTTACCCCATGCTGCTGCCTTCTGGCTGCTCCCGGCGGAGTGTGAGCCTGCCCCCACAGCCTCCCCCAGGCTCAGCCCTCTCCAGGGGCTCTTGTCTGTTGGGCAGCGACCCCCTGGGTTTGCCGGACCCTTCCCAGGGAGGCACTGGCAGAGCTCAGGCTCAGGCAGGGGAGGCAACAGGCACTTGGCCCCGAGGCAGGAGCTGAAACCAGCCCGGGGCCAGCCCCGAGACCTGCACTCTCAGCTCAGGGCAGAGCCTGTGTTTTCTTACTAGGATTGCCAAACCCTATTGGTCAGGCTTTACAAAGTGCATCTCTTAAGCTTCAATTTCAAACTCTAGAAGTGTAAAGGGATATTCACTGTCTCTCTCTACAATCAAATATGCATATGCACATATGTTTTATTTTGTAAATAGTTAATTGGAATTAAGAAAAAAAAAAGAAGTTAAGTTACAGAAATGGACAGAAACAAAAGCCCAGCACAGATACAGTCTGAGTAATATGTAAAGTTACAGGGGAGTAAAGAAATATTGTGCCTTCCCATATACATACATACATGTACAACAAGGAGAGGAGTGTAGGACCTCCCAAGATCATGAGCTATATGAAGTCATGAAAGCAGAGCGTGCACACATGCTTATCTGATAATTTGTTGCCCTGATCTGAAAATAATAGAACTAAGTCATGCTTGATGATCTGGCTGGCTATATAATCACTTAGAGAAAAGTATGCAGAAAGAAAATATCTTGCACCCTCAAGAGGAAAGAAGAAAATTTTTCTCAACTTGCAAGCCTAGAGTAACTTCAAGAACTATGCCTTTCAAAGGTATAGACTAGTTTGCAGATTGATTTTTAAGACAAGAGGAAGTAATTTCCAGAACAAAGTACTGTCTACTTTCTGGCATTGCAGCTTGAGCTGTTGAACTGAAGTTATAAGGATCAAATTACAGTTCATCCCACAGTTGTTTTTACAGCATAGCTGGGAATCAGGGCTGTGTCAGTGCTCACACCCGCTGCACTCCGATCATTAATTCCCTGGGTTGTTCAGCATCCCCTCAGCTAGTCATTTGCATAGATGGGCTGACATGATATGGTGGACCAGTTTGAAAGACTGGAGTATTTTGAGACAAGGTAACTGACTGACTTAACCCCTCGCCACCTTCACATTACATATTTGACTAATTCATGTTACATTGCACCATCATGACCATTTTCCTGGGTGGCTTCTGCAATGTGTAGGCTGACAAATATTTCAATGTGTAGATTAAAATCCTGGGCAGAATTTGGCCCTCCTGGAGACTCCACTAGGTGGTTACTGCTACAGAATTGATCAAATTGTGCATAAAAGATACTTTTAAATAGGTAGTAGAAACTGTTCCTCAGGTGCAGATATGGCCAAATGGGACAGTCTTTTGTACATAATTAAGACAGGAGACGTTTTGTACCTAGTTTAAGACAATCTGCAGCAATGGATCATGAACGTGCTGGAATGGTCACACAGGGCTCCATGGACCCACTCAATTGTTAGAACTGAGCAGAGCAGCAGTCTGGGGGTTCTCAACAGATCCAGCTGAAAATGCTGCTGCAAGGACCCTTGCAACAGAAATTCCTGTCACCAAACAGTCTGTCATCAGTCATCCTGACTAAGAGATTTGATGCCCCACACAAAGCATTATGCCAGGATTTCAATAATTTTTGATGGTTTTTTTTAAGGAACATTCATGAGTTCATGAGTGTCTTTGCAGCAGCATGCTAAATATATATTCAAATGAAAGACAGGACCACATGGTTTGCAAATAAACACATACACACTATTCATTTGAATGAGGGTGTGGTAGATTCTCCGTGGCTGGCTGCCAGGTGCCCACAAAGTTGCTCCCTCATTCCTCTCTCCTCAGCAGGGCTGGGAGAGAAAATAAGATGAAAAACTCATGGGTCAGGATAAAGGCAGTTAAATAAAAAAATAAAAACCAAACAAAAATCCAAACCCCTATGTGCCTTAATAACGAATGCCCTCCCCTCTCCTTTCTCTTAGCTTTTGCTGCTGAGCGTGGTGTCACATGGTCTGAATATCCCTGGGTCAGCTGGGGTCGGCCGTCCCCGCTGTGTCCCCTCCCAACCTCTTGCGCAGCCCCAGCCTACTGGCCTTTGGGGGGGTGGGGGACGGGGGAGGGATGTTGGAGATACAGTCCTGATGCTGTGTGAGCACTGCTCAGCAATAGCCAGAACACTGGCGTGTTATCAACGCCTTTCTACCTATAGATAGCAGCACAGCACTGTATCGGCTGCTATGGGGAAATTGTTCTCCAGCCAAACCCAATACAGATGGTCATGAAGCCATATGACTTCACCTTTAATTGAATGAAATAAAAGCAACAGCTTTATGTTAGATGTCTATTTCTAAGTACTTAAATATTGAAGTTATGAAAAGCATGAACATGCAACCATTCTTTCCTGATGATTTTATATTATTGTCCCAATTTCACTTTTTAAAAATCTTCATGTTTTTATAAACATTGGAAAAGAACCAAACTTTTATATTCCATTGTTCTACTTATATTTCAGCCACAACTTGGCAGTCTACCTTGTGCTTCTTGTCTTGCCTTCATATGCATATATAGCAATCCTATGTAAATAACTTTATAGACACAAGAAGTTCCAGTGTGTTCAGAAGACCTCTGTAGATGTACAAAGTCACTGAAGCATTTCTTTGCAGCCTTAAGAAAATACTTTTTTTTTTTTCTTCTATAAATGACAGCAACACATCAGGAAATATATTTATTAAAGTAAGGGGCTTGGGGTGGAAAGTTTGAGGCAAGGTGACCTCTGAAGCAACCAGGTTCTAGTTGGTTTTCAAGTTGATCACATCCTGTTAAATTTGATAGTTTTCCTTCTGGAAAATTGGATGGAAAAAAATTGTGACCTGTTCTTCTAAAACTTTGAAGCTCCCTTGCACTCTATATGAATTACAGAGATCAGAGACAAAGACCAAGGACGTTCTTTAGAGATCAGGCATTGCCCAAACAGAGTCATTGCCCTAGACTCCTTCCCCGCCCCAAGTTGCTCATATGCACATATGCACAAACTTAAATAAGGTGGAAATTTTTAGGATAATTTACCCAGACACTTGGTAAGAAAGGTAGATGCAAAACCACACTTCACCACAGCATGGTTGATTCTGCAAGGGAAACGCATAATGATTTACTAAGTCTTCATGCTATACAGGCCTGAGCTTCAAAATGTACCCAGTATTCATTTTTTTGAGAGATTAGTAACATAATACAGCTACACATCAACATAAAAATAGTCCTACCCACATCCCATTAAACTCAGAAAAAATGTGCACAAAAGGAAAAATAAAATTATAATTAGGGAAGACAATAAAGGAGGAAGAAGTTTGAGCAAGATCATCAAAACATCTTTAAGAGGCAGGAAGAAACCTAAAGCTTTTTTGGAAACCAGCAAACTGTAACAACTGCCAGTCCTTTGGTCTATCAAGTAATGAACAAAGCAATCAAAGCAAGGCAAAATTAAATGTAGTTTTCTACACCCATATTTACTAGGGAGGGCAATGAGGAAATTTCCTGACTCAAAGATAATTTTTGTAAGAAATTAATGCATGGACTTAACAAAGGCTGATGCCTCTAAGAAAGATGTTATTGAGCAACTCAAAAAACTCAAGGGCAGTAAATCACTGGGACCAGATGGTGCTGATGCAAGAATTCTGAAGGAATTGAAGTGTGAAATAGCAGAGGTAGCAATGAAGATATGCAATATATCCTTAATAAACCACACACTGTTCTCAAAGATTGGGAAGTTGTTACCTTAGCTTAAAAATAAAATAAAAAAACCCATATAAGATCCTCGGCATTACAGACCAGCAAATCTTATATCTGCTCTAAGGAAACTGGTTACAGATTTAATTAAAGACAGAGTGATACAGCATTCATGCAATTATAGCCCAACAGGGTATGGCCTCTGTAAGGGCAAACCTTTCAAACCTCCTAGAATTTTTAAATGACAGTGGGAAAAAAAATGATGCTCTTTAACTGACCAGACTAATAATGTTTTATAGGTTCTGCACATTACCAGACACATGGGGATCACAGTATACAATCTAATAGATACAAGTGCAGAAAAGGTACTTCATTTTACCTTCCCAGAGTCATGGTGTCATGAGAGGCAACTGGGTGCTTCTGAAGTGCTGAAAAGATAATTACCATCTGAAATGAAGATAATCTCACTCACCTGCTCCTAAACACCCCAATCTCAGGAGAAAGTATTCTCTGATGACCTTTCCAAAGTCACACAAGTAAATTCTATTGACTTCCCACTGATATATTTCTGTACTTGCTTTTACAGCAACTGTAAGGAAGGTGGTCATGAAAATTTAACTTTGAATAAGCAGACACCTACTTGGAAAGGCTGAAAAACATTGCTTATGGGGAACTACTATCATTTTTTTTATGGCCTCTTTTTTCATTGCTAGAATTCTCATTCTCTGCCTCACAGCTTGAAAGAAGGTAACTGCTAGAGGTCCTGAGGTAGCAAGCATTCATCATTAATCTTCCCATTGCTTCATCTTTCTTCCCATCCTTCATACTTAATTAGAACTGTGCAGAGAGGGGTAATTCCATTTCATGAAAGATTTTATATTGTGAAAATTCTTTAATCCAGAATTGAAACAAAACCCCAAAATACCATTTCTTCTTGATGAATGAAAACAGAGGCCTATCTCAAACAGTGGAAGATCTGGGTCACCTAAAATTGTATATCCCAGAAACCCTAGAATCCATGCTTCTGGGTTCAATCCACATGGCTCAAGATTAGCCAACGTGCAAAATTGCTTGGTGTTACAAGTACTGGGGAGCTGTGGGCCCCTCAGCCCAATTCTAATCAAAGTGGCTGGCAGCTGCATCAGCCAAGTTATCTCTCTCAGCCAACACATCTCTAAGAAAAAAGTCAACAGGGCACACCGTAACACTATGCAGATACATTAGCACAAATCCCAAAGCAATATATTCAAAGCTATATTGAATTCAGTTCAAGATCTTGCTCACTCAGCACCAGAGCATGGCTCTCTGCACCTTGCAGCGCCATGCTTGCAGAACTGCACACCTAGGAAGCCAAAACTGCTGATGGATTGCACAGGTAAATTACCAGGAGCCTAAGCAAGATTCCCAAAAAGATGCAAGCCATATATTTAGGGCTGATTTACAAAGCTTACAAGGTTTTGTCAGATTATTTTTTATAGATTTCCTAAATTCCAACAAAATAGTGTGCCTGGGCTAATATGCTGCCCAATTAGTATGTATCATGCCAATTACCTGAGGTTTTGGTTCAATCTATTTCTGTACAGCAGAGCCCTCATTGAGCTTCCACCTTGCTGCCCATCTATCACATTCCTTTTCAAATAAATACTACATCATAAACTGTGGAGTTTTATTTTATACACCCTATAGTGCAATGAGTTGTTCTTCAGGCAATACTTCGATACAAATGTTAAATAACAGTAACAATAATTTCATGCAAAATACAATTATATCAGAAAAGACTTGGGTTCTTACTTGAAAAAGCATAATGCATTTGCCTGTTGTATGACAGCCTCATTTTTTCACTCTTGTAAAATAGTTACCTAGTACAAATGGTCAATATGTTTTCACATTCTTATTAGCCTCTTTTGTAAATCAGTAGTACATTTATAAATGTTTATTCTTGACATACTGAATGTTTTAGCTTCAAAACAGATTATTTTTCAACATGGTATAAACAGAACAGAGAACTTTTAGTTATGAAGGCTGTTGAGTTTCGCAATAATAACACATCTGTCTTCATAGCACTTTTCTGACTGTACAATACTCTTTTGTAATGCAAATATCAGAGTAATACAAACATAATGCTAAGCTTAATTGCCTTATGAAATCTTTATTCATTTTTCAGCATGCATTTACTCACTCATCTATTCATTAACAGATAGTTTGCTATGTGGAAATAATATTTTTAATATGTAATGCAATTTATAGAGTATAAAAGTGCTTACAGTACAGAGCTGTTATATAGGTCATTGACCTATATGGAAATTAATGAAGAAAGCTTCTTAACTTATGAGTGCCAGTGAAAAAATGAGACATGCCAACAATACAAATAGATCATGTTTGTCTGTGTAAATCTCCTCTATATAAATCAAATCTCAGACAAAAATCAATAAATTCAACCTTTTTTTTTCTTTTTTTTTTTTCTAGCAAGCACTCTATTACAGGTATCAAAACCAAAACCAAGCAAACAAGAAAACGTTCTTTAGGTATTATCCACTATCACTTAAGTTAACATTCAAAAACTAAGATCTACTGATCACTAACCTTCTAAAACAATACTTGCATGTAAATTCAAATGTAATTAAAACCAATATCAGTTCTCAGCTCTAAGGCCAACTTAATTATGTGTTAATACTAAGACATACTAACACATTTCATTCTCCATTTAAATATAAATGTGAAAAACATGAAAGAAGTGATATAACATAGAATCATAGATTGGTTTGGCTTGGAAGGGACCTTTAAAGACCATCTAGTTCCAACCTCCCTGCCATAAGCATGGATATCTTTTACTAGAACAGGTTGCTCAAAGCCCTTGACCTTGAACACTTCGAGGGATGGGGCATCCACAGCTTCTCTGGGCAACTGGTTCCAGTGTCTCACCACCCTCATCATAAAGAATTTCTTCCTTACGTCTAATCTAAGCCTACCCTCCTGCAGTTTAAAACCATTGCCCCTTGTCCTGTCACTGCAGGCCCTGGTAAAAAGACTCTTTCCATCTTCCTTATAAGCCCCCTTTTAGTATTGAAAGGCTGCAATAAAGTCTGCCCCGGAGCCTTCTCTTCTCCAGGCTGAACAACCCCAACTGTCTCAGCCTGTCTTCATAGGAGAGGTGTTGCATCCCTCTGATAACTTTTGTGGCCCTCCTCCAGACCCACTCAAACAGGTCCATACCTCTCTTGTGCTGGGGACCCCAGAGCTGGACACAGTACTCCAGGTGGGGTCTCACCAGAGCAGAGTAGAGGGGCAGAATCACCTCCCTCGACCTTCTGGCCACACTTCTTTTTATGCAGTAGAGGATACAGTTGGTTTTCTGGGCTGCAAGTGCATATTGCCAGCTCATGTCCAATTTTTTTGTCCACCAGTATCCCCAAGTCCTTCTCTATAGGGCTGCTCTCAATCCATTAACCCCAGTCTCTATGGATATTTGGGATTGCCCCCACCCAGGTGCAGGACTTTGGCGTTGCTGGAACTTTAAGAGGTTCACATGGGTCCACTCCTCAAGCTTGTCAAGGTCCTTCTGGATGGCATCCCTTCCCTCAAGCGAATCAACTGCACCACTCAGCTTGATATCATCCGCAAACTTGCTGAGAGTGCACTCAATCCCACTGTCTATGTCATTAATAAAGATATTGAATAATACCGATCCCAGTATGGACCCCTGGGGGACACCACTCATTCCCAATCTCCATTTGGACATAGAGCTGTTGACTGCAACTCTGTTGCAGCTGTTGACTGATTCTTTGGATGCGGCCATCCAGCCAATTCCTTATCCATCAAATAGTCCATCCATCAAACCCATATCTCTCCAATTTAGATACAAGAGTGTTGTGGGGGACTGTGTCAAAGGCCTTACAGAAGTCAAGGTAGAGGACATCCATAGCTCTTCGCTCACCCACTAATGTGGTCAGTCTATTATAGAAGGCCACCAGATTAATCAGGCACAATTTCCCCTTTGTGAAGCCATGCTGGCTTGCTCTAATCACATCTCTGGCATCCATATGCCTTGACATAGCTTCCATGAGGATCTCTTCCATGATCTTACTGGGCACACAGGTGAGGCTGACTGGATGGTAGCTCCCAGGATCCTCCTTTTTAGCCTTTTTATATATACTATAAATTCTCTAAAATTTCTGAAATATGAATTGGTATAATCAAACATACACATAAATACTACTAGTGTTTCATTATATACTTTTTGACATAGGTGTTGTGGAAAGTAATGTATACATTTTTACAAACATATTTAAGATTTCAAGTGATGAATAGTCCACTAACATCCACCAGCTATTCCAGTGCTTGTTACAGTGTGTTGTTTGTTGAGCGTACATTATTATGCCTTCTGCTTTTAGTTATTGTTAGTTTCATGCACTTGAAATAAGTAATCTGATTCCATAAGACATCTATATATATATTTTCCAGCTTTCTCTAGTGCTTTAAATACTTGTAAGTCTGTGATCATGTCATTTCCTAAACTACTTTATGAAGGTTAGCTGGCTAAGCCCTTCTCTTCAAAGCTCTGAAATGGGGTTTCCAAGACTTGTGTCATTCTTATAGCTCTTTTCTAAATCCTGTCTTTTTTTTCTATATCCTACAGAAGAGTAGAAGTAAGGAGTAAGTAAGTAAGGATTATCAGGTGATACACTGTAAGCATTGCACCAGCTGAAAATCTACATCTGCAGCTGTATGAAGAATCCTTTAACATCTTCAAACATTCCCAGTCTTGTCACCTCTGTATTCACACTTGGTATCACCATAGAGTTGTACCACATCACTCTCAAAATGCATGTTTAATTTAGCTGTTTATTATGACTGCTTTTGCAGCATCATTTGCTTTAAGGTAATCATCTTCTTTCAAGTGTAATGCAAATATTAAGTTTCTACCTGTGTAATTCAACCATTTAGCATACTCTGGAACTGACTTGTACATGTCAGGTACCATTCCAATAATGCTAGTATGTTCTTCAGAGCACCAGACTATAATGATCTTCTCAGCTTTATTAAAAACCAGCCGTATTAAAGATCTTACTTTCTTTTAGATTTGTTAGCAGTAAGCTATTTAATCCTAGAGATCTAAAAAAAAAAAATCATTTTTTATTTAGCAGTTTTCCTAATCATTGCTGAAATAGAAAATATGGCTGTTTCACTGAAACTACGAATTTTTCATCAAACTCTCCTGCAGGTACAGTAAGAAAACATTTGTTGAACATCTTATGCCATCTTTCTATGTCACTGCTAATCTACAACCTTTACTTAAAGAAAACTAAATTGAAAACAACAAAAATCTGCAACACCACAGCATTACATTTTCCCACATTCAATAGTAGCATTACTTTTTCTGTATTCACTTATGCACTGTGTTCTATGTCCCTCATTAAATTCCTAAATGCATTTCTTTTATTGGTATAGTCACCTCTACTTGTGATCTATATAAGTATTTCCAGAGTCAGTGGAGAAACAGATAACACCTGCATAATACAGACTCCTAGTCTACTATTGGATCTGCCAGCAGAACTCATGAAAAGTTGTCAATATGATGAGAACCCAACTACATAAAAATTCAGGGCTGCGCCAAGGACAGGGAAAGAAGAACGGTGTGGTAACTTTCTGGTAGAGGAGAGGTACCAAAAGAAGTAAAATACTTGTCATTGTGGTTGGTACTGTCACAAAAGAAGAACTACTGAAGCCCTACAGGTGCCTGGATGCAAAAAAAAAAAAAAAAAAAGGCAAGAAAAAGAAAAGGGATAAAATAGCGTGTAGATGGCTCCAGGAACTTTAATCCCAAGCTTTAGGTTTACGTTGTTATCCTCTGTTCTCTTTGTTATACTGGGTATTGGTTCTTTTGGTTATGTTAAATTCAAAATGTTGGGAGACAGTTGAAAGCAAGCAGATTATCACCCACTGTTTCCAGAAGGCATAACTACATAAAATCTTCTGGCAGCTTTGTAAGCAAGAAGGAACTGATCACGATTGGCCATTTCAGCACTGAATTCATGCATATTTCCCTCAATATTTGCAGTTCCCTTTCCTAATGGGAGCTGACAGAATGTAAATGAGCTTCTAAAGGAACCAGCAAAAGTGGCAATTTTTCTCATTTAATCTTCAGATGAGCTGTCTGTCTCCCAGCTGCTGAGCTTCATTAGAATTCTGAAACTAATTTCACCTATCAACACATGATTATTGGTTTGAGTGAGGTTTTTGGGATACTCTGAGTAAAAATCACTCTACAATGCAGAGTTGGCTCAATAAAAAAAAGAAAAGAATAGAATAAAACTGGCAGGCTTCAGAACAGTCAGTTCTTACCCTAAAGAAAACTTATATCTATCTTTGGAGTCTGGTAAAAGTTCATCCTATACAGATCAGCAATGTAACAAAAATGGATATGTAGGAAAGCTAGAAAGAGATTACACTTTATTTATTAGCATAAAACAAGTTAGAAAAGATTAATATTTTTGCCCAATGACAAAAGCCAGTACCCAGAAACAACTGTTGTGAATCCCCAAACTAAATACAAAGAGTATATATATGATTTAAATTATAAAAAAGTAGAATACTGCAAAACAATAGAACCACTTATTGATTCTGCTATACAAAGTAAGCTAGTTTTAAATATTAACATTGGACAAATATAATCTTTCCCATATCTTCCCTTCAGTCATGCTATGCTCATCTCCAATATTTATTATTCTGTCACTTGTTCTTAATCAAGCAATCAGCTATGTCTCTTTCAAGATCTATGAAGACTACTGAGGTCATCACAGCTTTGTCATCCAACTGTATGTATAGAAAGAAAAAAAAATTAGTTTTGTACATTATAATTTGTCCAAGAAATTACATATGTCTGCAGGAGATGGCTTTAGTTGTTGCCATGACTGTGTCCTTGGCACTGGGCAATTGTGTTGTGCTGTGATTGCCTCCACATTTATTACCAACAAATCTGTTCTCTGTCATTCGCTTACCCCTGTATTTTGTCTTTATGAATCAGTGCATGTTCATAATGAGATGCACTTCATTTCTCTCACTGCTTTCATTTGGGAAGTCAAGTTTTCACTAATCTTGGAAGCTACCCCCTGCTCACTTAAAGTGCAGTCCATTTCTCACAATAATTCAGCTTCAATCTAGTTATCAGTTGCATCACAAATAATTTGTCTCTGCTGGTCCATCTGTTATCTGTACAGCTTACATGATTTAGGTTTATTATGTAGGGCTAAAAGAATGGCTAATAGTCTCAACTGGCAGCTTGTTTCTGTTAAAGAAAATGCCATTCCCCTGTGATATTACTGAATGCATCACAGCAGTCTTGAAATTTCTAAGTGACTTTGCCTAGCATTTTACATTCCCTTTCTTTCTCCCAAAAGAGCATTGCTCTCAGCTTGCAACACAACATTTTGATTGTTTCCAACTCTGATTTCTCTACACTACTACCCACTTTAACTTAATGCAATTTTACACCAGGAACCTCTGACACGGGCGTTAAGGGGCCGCAGAGGCACTGAGCAGAGAGAATGATGTTTACTTCCTATCCCTCAGTCTCATGGCATGGGGCGGTTAGCAAAAAAGTAAATGTATCACAACAGAGATTAGCATGACTTGATACAATGGCTACTGGACATATGGTACAAAAGAAAATAAATAAGCTAATATTAAAAAATAAAACCTGTTGTTGAAGGTCAGATGGCTATTTTCTTTCTACAAATCAAGATGTCCCAGGAAATAAACAGAACTTCTTGAATAGAGGAGGACTTGGTGCCAAAATAGCTTTGTAATTCCTTTTCACTTCTATGGCCAGTGGAGCACAAGGATTTCTCAAAAAAAAAGAAAAAAATAAATTTAAAGAATAAGGAATAATAATACAGATTCATACAAATGTCACTTGTGTTTACTAATTTAAACTCAACAGTCACTTTCTAATCAAGCACTTATACAGAATGAAACATAAACTTTCAGCTAGTTTTAATTCTGGTATATATATCTCACAGAATGGAACGTGACAAACTGCATGTCATATCATATATGTACGTTCACATCATAGGTTTAAAAAGGACATTCACATTATACAGCTGCTAAATAGTCTGAAATATACTAGAAGATATATAAATGCAATAGCCTACAGTTTGCCTGAAGAACTTGTAACTGTATCAGAGATCCTTACCACTTCTCCAAGTTAAGAATTGTTTGTTACACAACTGTACTTTATGAATGTGTTACTACTTTACAGGAGGTTCTGCAGAATAACCACAGAAAGTCATTATTATTCCATACATAGCAAGTGACTTTAACAGGACTGTTTTTCATTTCCCATATTCATGCATTTGGTGTAGCTAATAACCCATAAAGCACCTTTACAGTCAATTTAACCTGCATTAAAATTATATTTGTCAACCATACAACAAACTCCACTTGCTGCAGTTGTTTCAACAGGTTGTCACTATACTAATACATTACAGTAAAGTCAATGGTAAAAGGTTTGACATATCATAGAAGTAAGTGAATGTTAACAATGTATTATCTGTGCAACCATAGTCTCTTTCCTGAAGAATGGTCTAAACTCTGCCTTCTTTTTGTTATTGCTTGCTGTAATTAATTTTTGCAGCTACTAATCCCTGGTTTCCTACTTCTCCCAGGTTCTTACTTTATGGTGCTTGGTGTTTCCCCTAAAATTGTGCTGCATGCATAGGAAGAGCAAAATACAGGTCTGAGGCAGATGACGAGGAGGGGTGATATATGAGAAATGGAAAAGGTAAATAAGGCTAAAGGAAATAATGCCAGTAATGATGCACCAAAAATCCAAAACAGTCTATGGACGAGTAATTTATTGTGTCGAAACGGTTATAATTTGGTGGATTTACCCTTTTTTAAACTCTAGTACTGTAGTACTATATTGTATTTGCATTATAATGAGATCTAGGAATGGCCAGCTTTCTGCTTGAATGTGGCACAAAAACCAGCAGCCTTTTCCTTTCAAACTAGCTTTGTCAATGTTCCCTCACAAACTCAGACAAATCAATTCCTACCCTCAGGAGCACTCATTTTGATCACATGCTGTAGAAATAAGTGTGTTTAGAGCACTTTTCACAGTATCTGCCTGTACACTGTATAAGGGTCTTGGTATCTCATTGCACATTTACTGGAATAAACACATTCTTAGAGTGATGAAACTGTTCTTTGCAAAAGATTTTATAACTAGCTAGAATGTGTGGACATTTTGTGGGTTTTGTTTTGTTTTGTTTTGTTTTTCTTTTTCTTGCTCTCTTTTTAGGTCAATTTTCTATTTTGATGATAATTTTTCAACAGGTTCAGTTCAGAGGCTCTCACTAACTGGATTCCTGTTCCTGGTTGGTAACTCACTGATGATTCTTAATCTCATAATGAAAAAAACAGGTCCTGGGAACAGACACTGTCACACAAGTTATTAATATGGGTACTGTGTCTTGAATAAAAAAATCCATAACAATTCACTAAAAGGTAACAATTAAAATAGGAAAATTAGCACTTCATTAAATATCAGTGAAATGAAACCCACCCTGAACTGCATAAGCAGCTGAAGATTAGACAGCCATGAGGAGCATATAGTATTTGTGTCACAATGACACAAATTCCATTTTTCAGTTCCAAGAACAACTCTTACCTCCTCATATGATTTCAGTTACCTGATTGATCATTCTTCTTGTCTGATAGATATAAAATTTTAGAGAAATCCACAGTTTCAAGGGATCCGTATGGGAGAAGCAGCACATTGACAAAAAGTCACATATCTTCAGGGACCACTGCTATTTGCCTGAAATCAGTGAGATGACTTCCATTGTTTCTAAAGCTGTCAGATCAATCCTAGAAAGGTCTAAACAGACAAAACAGGAAAAGTACAGCTGAGGTTATAAAGCTACATTTAACTGAGTCTAAGTTGTTTTTCTTATTCTCCTTATCTTTCCTGTCTCATGCAATCTTTTTTTGCTACAGAGAATAAACATGGATTTGGGATATTCAAGGAAAGATGAGGAAACAGGTGTTGTGGCATTCCACTTGCTGTTACAAAAGGACATTCAGAAAGAGCATGAGTCATTGCTACATTCTGCACTCTGTGAAGTGGCTGGTATTAAAAAAAAGTCAGAAGTGGAATAACCTTATTTCAGACTTCTTTCCCCCTTGTCATCTTTACACACACAGCATACATTATACTAGACTGCTAGCCATGGTAAAACTCAGTTTACATAAATGTGCTTCATGAATTGAATTTGTATTTTTTCCACCCTTTTCTCTGGGTTTCTAGAACTCTTAATGTGGAGCTGAAGCTTTTTCATAGTTATAAATGTCATTCACAGTGGTAGGTTATACTTATTCATTTGCTTAATTAGTTCATTTATCAAATGGATGTGTTCCATTGTAGAGAAGCCTGATTAAAAGCCTGTCTTTTCTGCTGGTTGGTTGGACTCCAGCTCGGCTGTGAGTTGATTTCACAAAAAACAGCCAAAAAGTTTATAGAATGAAGACATGAGCCTGATCAGTCTCCAGTTCCTCCTGTTGTGTTCACAAGAACATTAATAACAAGTAATTTTTCTGAAATTACAGAAAATGAGGAATTTTCTTTCATTTGTCTGCTGAGGGCAGAGTTAAAATTGGTCTCATTATAATTATTATTTATATTGCAGTGGTTTCATTGTGCATGCTACAAATGTGTAATATAGACTCTTTCAAAGACCTTACATGCTGAAGACAGGAAACAAAGGGTGAAACAAGAAATGGAGACAGAGAAAGGTGAAGCGAATGCTTAGAGACCATGCACCAAGTCACAACAAAACCAAAAATAGAACAAGTCTCTGTCTTTCCGTTCACATTGTCTCCAAAATCCCCAGTAAAAGTACGTAAATTCTCTGAAATAAGTTCTCTAAATGTTGAATATCAGTTTTCTTGCTGTCAATTGAGTGAACATCTGCTGTTTTCTTGGCAACAGTTCCAGCCATTTTGAGGCGCATAGTATGTTTTGTTCCTTTGCAGCATTCATCATTGTACTTCACACAAATAAATATAATTTAAACCATGCTAACATAGAGCACATATTACAATACGTTGCATGTAAGGGTTGACTAGAATGGGTACAGGAACAGATCAAACTTTACATGTGTGTTTGTAATATTTTGTGTACAGTTCTGTTGAAAATAATGAACATTGAAGGAAGTCAAAGAACTATGTTTATGCTGTGAAACGCAGGAGTAAAACAGTACCCACAAGGTGAGGAGTTGTCTCATAATTGCTGCATTTAGTAGACTTTGAATAAATAAATTTTCGTCAAAGAGTCTGAGTGTTTTCGACAAGATAGGAAAGATTGCTCAGGGAACTTTGTTGTTATAAGGCTGATGGTTGGATCTTGCTTATCAATGTGTCTTTTCCAAAGATATGCAGTAAATTATAGCCTAAAGCAGTGGCAGAGCAAAACCATTACCAGAAGATCAGCTGCAATGCAAACAGAACATGGTTGCTGGAATGACTAGTAGCAAACAAGGTTATTGGAAGCAATTACTGGAGAACTATGTCATGGAGACTGGTGAGGTATCTGGTTCCTCAGACCTAAGAGAATAGTTGACTTAAGTGGCTAATGGTGAATGGCTATCAGGACTCAGTAATATTGGTGAGGCCACTCTACACAGCATTCTAGATTTGGCCTGTTATTGTCGGGCCCTGAGAACTCACCACACCCTTAAGTATAAAGAGCAAGTGGCATGAAACATGAGAAGAAAGTAGTAAGAAACTTCTCCAGAACTTCATACAGCCATAATAATCTACTTTAGTTTAACAATTTTGTGCTTTATATGAAATTTACAGTGACATTTGACATCACTTTTCTAAAAATAACACACTAAAGACCCAACTGAGGCTAAAAAAAGTCTCAGTCCTAAACACAGTCTTGGTGATTTAGAGCCCAAACATGGGGTTTACTGAAATTCATCACAGTATTTGAATTCATTGAGCAAAGAAACTTCAGAGGTTCTTGGCTTTAAGTCCCTGTTTTAGTTGTATACCAACCCCATATCAAGGTAAGATCGTAGTCTTCCCATCATATTTGCCATCCCAGATCTTCATTTTCATGGGAAAGAAATGTAGCAATATAGAACAGAAGGAGGGGGAGCAGGGTTGAGCTGGTTCCTGGTCAGGACCCAGAAGAGATCAGATACTGCATGGTATGTATGCAGGTGCAGAGAGCAGCAAGTCTTTATCCCACTGATTCTCTTGCCAAATTAGGGGCCCAACAAGCATCAGTATCAAAGCTATAGCTAAGTGCTTTAAAGTTACCTTTCACTAAGTGTTAAAAATACGAGTTTGGGTTTTGGTGGTTGTTTCGGTCATTTTTTGGTTTGCTTTTTCTTTTCACTGTGGTATACCTCCTAATAAATAGGCACAAGGTCCTATTTATATACATTTAATCAGGATGCTTTTGGCATAACCACACCACAAAATGCAGACATAACAGTAAAGGAAGGTGAAAGAGAGAGATGAGAAACAGCTTACGGTAAAAGCCTCTGAAATCACTTTAACTCTGATGATAATTTTAGCTAATTTTACCCATCTACAAATCAGTCATGTAATCTAAACTAATCTTCACAGTTCCAGCCACAGAGAAGGGAAGGTTAAACTTCTGATTCATTGTGCATTTCTTATACCTACCTTCAATATTTTAAGACAGAACGAAATATTTTCAAACACTTTTTCCCTGTCATTGACTGGATGCAATCTACATGTCTATGTGCCTATGGGAGAGCAAATACAGCTTTAGAAAGATACTTCCCTCAGGTTGATATTCTCTGAAAATAGAAGAAGCATCCTGTTGTCCTTGTTGCTCAGTTAATGATTTATAATCAATCATCAATATGTATTAAGGTAATGTATATCTCAGCTTCCTTCTTGATTAGCCATAGAAGTTGTTAAACTTTGAAGTACTAGAGAGAGGAGTAAGATAACTAAAAGCAGAATTAATACTATAACCCTTGAAAATACCTTCATTTTAGTAGAACACAGACTCTTAAACAAACACCACAGCACAGCACAAAGCATCACATGTACAGAATTTATGAACTCCAAATATCCTTGCATCTTTGTTATGGTTGCTGAGATAGCTGTGCACAAGGATGACCCAAATAGGTGAACTCCTTTGTTATTCTAACCAGAGCAGAATATTTCTTCTCTTATCTTCCCATCTCTTCCAAATCACAGTGTAATTATTTCCCTTCATATTTTCAGTTATTGTCTTCATCAGGTTTCTTCAGCTTACCCTTCACTGCATTTGGCTAAATTCACAAATGTCTTGTTTTCATCAGTTTCCTTACAAGTCCTTAGTTTTATTACTCTTCAGTGTCAAATTCAGTTTTGTATTTCTCCCGTTGTGATTCTGCTAAAAACCCCTACATTGCTACGTTGTTCCCTGCTGTTCATCAATTTCAGTCAAGTGATTTCTATTCAAAGCTAATCAAAAAATCATTTGATATTAGCTAATTATAGAAATAAAATGTTTCTATATATATAAAGACAGAGAGCAAGAGATGCATATACAGTTCTAATTATTTTAATTAATTCCTTAGTCTGCCAGGTCTTTAATTATACAAGCACATCTTCTTGTAAGCCTAAGGCCAAAATGCTTGTTTGCCTCTTACTTGCTTTCAGTAGCATAGCCAACAAGATGGACACCAATGTGAATCATGTCATTCACTTAGATAAACATTTTTTTAAAAAACTACCTATAAATAACAAGCCAGGTAACATGAAGGTGGTCTGACTGTTAAGATACTCAGCATATGACAGAGGATTACTAAGAGCAAAAACATGCATCATCATCCCAAATGATTCCGTAAACATCATGTTATGAGCTAAACACCTTGAAAAAAACCTGTCTTTCTGAAGATATTTCACTTTCTGTAAGTGCATATTTATTAGACTGCAAAGAATGAACAACTAAGCACACAGTCCAGTGGCATGGGCTATTATCAACTGTTCATACGAATAGGACTTGCATGAAAGACTGAAGAAGAGCCACTACAGAATTGCCACTAGGCTGGTAATCAGCATAATTGAATGCAGATGCCCCTTGTGTTTGGTCTGGGAGACCCACACTCACCTACAAGACTGTTCATGGAAAGTATGCACAGAACATTTGCAATGACAGTTTGATCAACAGTCACTAGTAAGTTTGAACTGATAGCCAAATAAATGTCTTTAATCTTCATAAGTCCTAAATTAAAATTAAAATTATTTATAAGACTGGTGGAATATATTGTTTCTAGTAATGTAGAGCAGCTCTGTAAACGTTGGTTAAAAAGATCAAACAACAGAGGTTGCACCAAGGACAAAGCAGGACAAAGCATCAGCAATAAAAGAGCAGTGGTTTGTACTAAGAATGGTGATGTGAAGGTGTGAGACACTGAATTCAATGAAAGTCTTTAAGCTGTGAAAGAAGAACAAGATTAAGTGCAAGGAGAAAAGGGAATGAGACAAAGCCCCATAGAACAAAAGTGGTGAAACATGAAAACTCCATTGTAATGAGAGGTTACAATATAAAGGTTGTATAATATACTACCATCCTCAGCTTTGTAGCAGACCTATTTAAATGAGAGAAACATGTATAATTGTTAAAAAATATTGTTTTCTTTATGACCATGTGTGATTCTTATTAATTTCAAATAGATCTAAGCCAGTGCTGTTAGATTTTATATATCATAGTCACTCAACTATTGTTTATAAATCTTCATTTTGTTTATACTCATTAGGATTCAAACATAAAATCTGTCAACAAATCAATATGAAGACCATACGCTATAAAATGTAGCAAGGTTGCAAAGTATCTCACATACATCTCTTTATGTACCTTTAATGAAGAAAGAACATGGAGAGTGTGCATATATCCATTTAGTTTGCACATATATACTGTTTTGAACAAATAACTATGTTTTCTGTATAAGCCTTCTAACTATACAGAGTACAAAGCATTTTCAATACTCTTCAGATCTCTGAATTCTATGATACACATAGACCATAATGACTGCATAACTGTAAATCAAGAACTGCCTTAATAGTAAAATAAGATTTTTTCCCAGACTACTGAAAAGACTGAGATACTTCTAATGGATTTGGATAATTTTTGTGTTGTATCAAGTTAGTATTTATAATGTTTCATGCATCTTTGGCATTTCTTCAAGGCAGTGTCTCCCTTTAACAACTCTGACACAGGTTTTTAAGGTACTCGGAAAAGGACATTTCATGATTTACTTCAAGAATCCTGGCTTTAAGATCAGTAACTTGAAAGGTACTGCTTTGCGGTGCAAATTAGAATACCTCTGAAACTCATCCAGCTTATGCCAAGCATTAACTTGAGCCCATCAGCTCTCAGAAAATGTGTAATAAGGCTAACTATGGTGTTAACTCCCTTATCCAGGTGAAATGAGCTATGTCTGTGCAAGAAAGCATGTTTGCACACCCCATTATGTAGTTTCACGTCATGTTCCAGACATATCTCAGTAGTTCAGAGTTTAAGAATTCGCTTCTCATTGAGTATACAGTGCAAGAGACTGTTTGTTAACAAATATTCTGTGCCACAGATGAGGTTGCATATAATTACAAAGACACAGATCTTCTTTTCTTTTTGTTGTCTTTTGAATACCTGTTATAAAACACATAGTGAAACATTTTTACTCTCAAAAATATTTTCAGTAACAATTTGGGTTAACTTTATTTCTAGAGTCTAATATTTTTGGTCTCTACGTTTGGCCCTTGTCAAATAATAGTTTGAAGAATGTAGGCCCACACCCTTTGTTACAGCAAGTCTTTCTTTTCATACCTCCATATCTGTGAGAATAGTTGAGGATGTATTCATCCTTTAATTTTTCTCAGTAGCAGCTTAATATGGTTATATAGCTTTCAAGACCAGAGCAGACACCTTTTCATGGAGCTATACTAACCCATGAGATAGCTTAGAGCTAAATCTGAGTGGTCTTAACATTGCACCACCCTGATATGGCCTTCTTTTTCTTGGGGCTGCTTTCAAAGGGTGGAATGAAATTCATGGGAACAACTCTGTCCTACAACAGCAAACATATCTTTCACAGAAATACCTAAAGGAGGTTATAGTGGAGTAAACATCATGTATACATTAAATCACTTGTTGCATTACCATGTGATATTGAATTACTTAACTGCAGAGCAGTGTAGAACTGATACACCTGTTTGAACAGAGTGTGAGTTTCCCTAATGAAGTGCCATGTTCCAATCTAGCCTGTGGATTTGACTCCCTAAATAAAGATGGGAACATGTGATCAAAATCTAGACCAAATCTTAATTTTGCTCACAATCAGGCTGTCGGTCTACAAGTACACCTCAAAGTATTGGGAGCATCAAAGAGGAACTGACCACAACCCCTCCACCCAGGTTGTGCTGCTTGATGGGTGAGCTGAGGAGGTAGAAGAGTCGGGAATGAAGGAGTGAAGTGAACCTGGGAAAAAGGAAGGTGTTGCTTTAATTTTGTCTTTGTTTCTCACCATCCAAATCTATTTTAATAGGCAATGAATTAAATTAATTTTCCCCAAGTCAAGTCTGTTTTACACATGACAGAAGTTGGTAAGTTATCTACCTGTCTTTATCTTGACCCATGAGCTTTTTAATATTTTCTCCCCCTGTCCTGTTGAGGAAAGGGACTGAGAGAGCAGCTGAGTGGGCATCTGGCATCTGGCCAAGGTCAATCCACACAGTCTAAACCAGAAAAAAATCACAAACACGAGAATCCCATTCCCACTTTTCCAAAGAAATGCTTTTTGTACTTCCTAGGGGGAACATATCCCAAAGGAGAACTGAAATCAGTTCAGAAAAAATGAGACAAATTATTTGCATGCCAAGTCCCACATCAGTGAACAGGAGCCTTCAAAGTTCTTCAGATCTTTTAGGTCAACAGCTTTTAATATTACAAATTCTTATTAAACAAATTGATAAGATGTTACTATATTTCCCTGACTGCAGTTAAGAATTCAAGCTGGCTATTTATAAAAGTTAATATTTGAAACCATATCACAGTAGAATTAGACAGGCTTGAAAGGCACCATCATACACACAGATTTTCAAGAAAATGTTTTAAAGATAAAGCTTCATCACTGGATGAATTATATTCACCTTTTCCCAATTTATTTCCATGGGGCTCAGCACAGATCTTCTAAATATGAATGAAGGTTAGAAAGATTTTACCTCTTTGCCTTTACATGGTGTAAGCTTACAATGAAAGAAAAAAAAAAAAAATCTCTGATTCTAGTCATACTCTAGTTATACTCACTGTGGAAAAAAACCTTGAAGACCAGAAAATGTTTAAGACTCCTGGGAACTGACTTCAGAAGTTAATCTAACTCCACCTAGTGCTAAAAGAAGAAATCACTACTTTCTTAGTTCTGTTTTAAAATAACATGGGCACTTGAAAATGAGACAAATGAAAGACTTATGAAGAAGCTAGAATTTTAATTTATTTTTAAAGTGACATTTTAAGATGTAGTCTGTTTACTGCCACAAAACAACATCACTGTGCTGTTAAATGGAAATTAAATAAGCTAATAAATAGAAGAGTAGATAAGAAGTAGTGGGAAAAAAATAACATTCCGTTTTGAATTGTCAGTTGAATATCTATGTCATTTAGTGTTGATCTAGAGTTTAATAGTGACTTTTTAATCTACTACTTTTCCAAAATTTTCCACAACTTTTAGCCCACATAATGTTTCAAATGTTTTCTGTCTTTTGAACAATTGTAGCTCTTTAAAAGTAATGAATATTAGTAGAGAGGCAAATTTGAAATATGGCATATCCTACAAAACCAGACATATATTCTTCAAAGACCATTTATATGATTTTAGATTTAAAGAAATTAAAAAAAAAAAACACAAACAAAACCCCCCAAAACCCCAAAAAACAACACACAACAAATCAACAAGGTGCCCTGCTAAATGACATAGTTGAAGAAAAGACTTCTGGAAAAATAATTAAACATCTCCATAAAATTCAGGAAGTCTCTGAGAAGAGTAATCAATACAGAGATATAAATGGCAAAAATTTTGAAATCATTTGTCAATGTACCTCATAAAACATCAGTGAAAAACAACAGAATCTTTGGGGGGTGGAGGGAGGGATTTTGCTTTCAGACACTTGTATTTTGAATATTTGTGACTGATAACTCATTTGGATGTTGCTTCTTTTCCTGCTCCCAAACTGTTGGTCAGCAGCTCATGATTGTTTCACTTCAATTTATTTTTGCTTTTTTTTTTTTTTCAGAATGACTGATTCTATTGTGTGATCTCTTGCTTGTTCACATGTTACTCTTGATTCTAAACTAAAAGCTGTTTTGATTGCCCATGCAACAAGTCAGCATGACAACAGATAGCCAAACCCAAACACTTTGCACACTGTGCAGTACTCAGTTACAGAAAATGAAATATCCAAGAAAATAATGAAGTTTACTTGGTTGGTTTGGAGTATTTTATAGATATAATTTTACCTGTTATTTTATACTATATGAAAAAAAAAAGCCAATTCTCTCAACAATATGTAGCAGATTTGGGAACCATCGTTCCGTATCCATCTACTCTAGTTTACATATATGGAGAATGTAAGTTCTTTTTTAATGTTTTTGTCAACTGGTATATCAGCAAACAGTACAATGAGTAGTCTTCAGAAGGAAGTAAGTATTCAGAGGAAAAGTCAATCATCATGAGATAATGATGGGCCAACTGCTTACTGAAGTTCATAAGGTTATTTGAAATGTTTTCATTAGTTGAGAGTGATAGAAAACACCTTTATTTCAGTGGTATATGAATAATCCATTGTATGAGAACAATCTCTGCAATTATGTGACCACTTTGTAATAGAGCGTGTCGAATTCTTAATCCTGGTATTGTAAGTGAATATACTGGGTACCTCACTGAAAGAGAATCAACAGGCTTGAATAGCTTAAAAAAATGCTGAACTTTCATTGAATTCAACAGCTCGAAAGCAAATTCATACTGTTTATAGAGCACATCAGAGGCTCAGCGGTCTATTTTGTCATGGTACCAATGCTTACCCAAGAACACTGCACATTCTCCACAAGCCTATAAACGTGTAAGAGATGTTTAAGAGCCATTTTATTGTTTCTGATTTAGTCTTCAAGAAGTAGTGAGGCAAATTTCAAAGACACTATCATTTTCCACTAAAGAGACTCAACATTTTCTAAGATACTGTAATTTCAGCATACAGTGGTATTTACACTTTCATTTACACAAACATATGCACTTTAGGTCAAGGTGGACCACAGATGCAGATGTGAAATAAGAACCAAATAGAAAGGTCTTCAAAATAGGCCCTGGGATTTGGTTTGGAGTTCAGCCTGCTTTATACACAGCACATTTTTCACATAAACCCATTTTATATACCAAAAAGAACAGACAAATATATTTTTTTCTTCCTACCATCATTTTCTATGCTAAAGAATGGATAACTGACAATTGTGACAGAGGCAATACATTTTCATGGTTATTTTGTTATATTGCTATAAGCATAAAGCTTGGCTGTACTTCCCTGTTTAAAGGAATGTGAAAGAATGAATGACTGTTTTTATGCAGGGGTGTTTTGCTGTTTACTGTGTACCTCTTCCATAAAAAAGTCCTGTGTGGATCAAAGGAAAGCAGTGGTTCAACTATTATCAACACTAACAAGAAAGAAAAATATTGGGGTTGGGGGTGACCATGTATACACAGTTAATAAAGCTAATATTTTGAGATATGGATCTCCTTAATAGATTTCACCCTGACATGATGGGAAAAAAAACCACAAGCAATTAAACAACTTTATAGGGCAGAAATTCAGTAATAATAATAATAATAATAATAATAATAACAACAACAACAATAATAATGGATTAGTCATTATGTAAGCAAAATAGTCTACAAAGCTTGTCATGTTCATATGCTATTTCAAATGCCATGTCTTTAGCAAGGAAATGCACTGCAGCATATTTGTTTTGAATCATTTTTTTGTAGAAATTGCTGTATTATTCCTTAACACAGTACCTTAGCTTGATATTTAATACATGGTATTTGTTTCCCTTTAAAAGTGGGACTGGTAAAAACTTAGATGATGGGGATTAGATACATTTCCTTCACCAAATTTTCCATTCCAGGAGAATGAATGCCATTACAGCTGGAGTGGGAATTAATCACATCAAAATAAACTGCTTAAACCATAATCACAAGCACTCTAGTATTTATATATGCAACCAGTGAAGAGATGCAGACATTATAAGGGAGAATTCAATTCACCAGTGATCTGAATTGTTCTCTGTAAGTGTCTGTCTTTCTCCATTTCCTACACAGGAACTGAGGATACCTCAATTCAGTGATGATGATGCCCAGTTTCAGCATGTGGGCAGTTAAGGGTTTCTGGAGTCTGAGCTCATTCTGAACAAACACAGGTGAAGGCAGGCAATGAAGAAAGAAAAAAGAAAAAAAAAAAGGAAAAAAGAAGGTATATAACAAGCAAAATTTAGAATGCTGTTGGGCTTAAAAAAAAATGAGATGAACGAGGTCTGGATTCATTCCACTTAACTTCCAATAGCCTGCTAGGTTAGGAGCATCAGTCACTCTAGGTTCCCTCTACAGAAACACAAATTAGAGATATGAACCTTCAGAGGGCAATTTATCCCACCTAAGAACCACGTCATCTCTGGTGGTATGTCTTACACTGTTAACTATAGGGAAAACCTATGCTGCCCTTGCTCCCAGCTAGGGTGTTTCAGTTTTATTCCTGTAGGTGTACTTGAGCTTAAATAAGAGAGGGGCAAAGTGGCAAGAAAGTAGTAAGACATGGAAACTGATAGTTGGGAAATGAGCAAAAGTTAAAGTGCATGAAGGAGAAAAGATTAAGCACAAGTTAATCGCCATGGAAGAGAAAAATCACATAAAGGAAACAAGGACTGAAGAAAAAGGAAGAAATCGCAAGGAAGTCAGAACAAGAAAAAGGCTTTTCTTTTTATTTAAAAGTTTAAATGAACAGGGCTGGCACTAATAGCATGAATTAAGAGGCCATACTGCATTTATTATTGTTTATATTATTTTTATGTTGTGGTAGGCTGGAATAGCTCTAGCCAATTGGCAAATATCTATGTCTATGCATCTAAGCACCTTTGGTAAATTCCCAGACCTTACTGAGAATCAATGTCAAGATTTCCATGGATAACCTTTGTGCAATACGTATATTCACTCACTTTAAAAGAGATGGGGTGGAAAGTGTGCAGAAAATGAAAAAGCATCTTTAATTTTTAAGCCTTCTCCAAAAATTGGTTAACAACGTAATCCAATGTTTATTATTTGTTGAGCAATATACATCTTGTTAACTAAAAGGCTAAAATACTCCAGTTCTCCTGTTGAACAGAATGCTACCTTTGACTTGGGAGTTGTGCAGCTACTAAACACACTTAATTTACACAGGCTATTTAAGATGTTAAATGAACCATAAAGGGCAGATGACAGAGACAAATAATCCTTTTCCCTGAAAGTGCAGAGTTTCAGGGCCTGGGTCTCCCCTTCACACTGATGCAGTGTGTGACACTGGAGGACCTGGCTATCACTTTCTATAAATGGCTTAACCTTCAGCTTTGTGTGGTCTGTCTAGTACTATACCCTGTCAATTAAAGAAAATCAATATCTGGCACTTCAATGCTGAAAACATGGAGCCCCCTTTGGAGGTAAATAATTAGTTCAGAAATGCTTCAGGCAATAATTAACCAAACTAGACTTATTAAGAACACTTCCCTACAGCATTTTTCCATTTCAGAGGTGTTTAATATCTATCACATAACTTTTAAATGATTTAGATTTAAGCATTTCAGCTTTTAACAATGTTATAATTAACATTGTTTGACTGGTTACACAATAAATTATTCTCAAATCGCAACACCTTTTTGAACCTTTAGACCTCATGTTCATTTATTTCAGTCTACAAAGAGAGAAGCACATGAATTATTTGATTCAGAAGCCTCTGATTTACATTGCTATTCTATACTCATGGAGAGGCGTGATTGTTTTATATGTTTCTGTCTGAATCAGAGGTTATGGATTTGATTCTACAACACATCTGCACAAAGAACTCCCATTTAAGCTACTGAGCATGAGAATGAAATGCTAACAGCCTTGGCTGTCCATGGCGGGGGGGGGGGGGGGGGGGGTCCATTGCCTCTAGAAGGAATAGGAAGGTGTGGAAGGTTTGTATGAAGAAGTCCAATTATGTGTCCAACATATTTCAAGTTTACCTCATCTGACTCAATGACAGTAGAAAAATGTCATTCGTATTGGCAAGCTACATTATGGCTAAACAGCTGGCTGGAAAGAGAGAGTGGAAAGAGGAAAAGGTAATTTTTGTCAGACTATATGTTCATATTTTTCATGACCAGCTGTGGAATTATTATCCAGCTGAGGTCTTAGCAATTGCTCAATTTTGAAAGCCTTAGTATTCCTGCTGAAGTCAGCAAAGCTTCTAAAGTTCTCAAATCCATGTAAATGCTTTGCAGGATCTGGGCCTTCACCTATGGTTCTGTTGCTGTTATGACACTGGAAAGTTAACATGATGAAGGCAAAAAAGATATTACATATTTCTGGGTTTGGTGGTCCTGTGGTATCCTCATACTCAGTGGACTGAACTATGGTCCTGCCAGCATTCTTATGCAAGTAATTTATAAGGAGAACAAGAGATTTTCACAGGGGCTTGTTTGTGTGTGCGTGTGTGCACGCATGCACATGTGTGCTTACTGCTGATTAGAAATCCATCCTTCACCTTTACAAATTTTATAGAAAACATTTTTTACTAGAACATTTACACTAACAAAAGGAAAGAACAATCCTATATCCCAGTTTTGTAACTAAACAAATTAGCCATCTTCAGCCCCTTTGAAATCAGTGGAAGGAACTACAGAAAATCTGTATAGAATATTATCCTTTTTTCTCCTTTAATTGAACTGCTTGATGGATAAAATTAGTATTGTAGGTAATCTGTCTCTTCCAGTGCCTCATGAATTTCATGAGCATAAAAGTACACTTCATCTTACAAGCTTTAAAAAACCCCAACTCTATAGAATTAACAGTCCTAGATTACTTTCTATATTTTATAGAATCTATGTCATCCATTTAACAATGTAAATGTGGCTAGTCAGGAAAATCAAACATAAAATCATAATGATTTACCCTATAAAGCAAAGAGCATACTTACAGGAATTGAGACAACCTAAACTAAGGCAGAGGAGAATTGTCCTACTTTTATTCACCTACCACTCTTGAAATGCAGAAGTACAAATGATGCAAGTTAGATATCTGGCTTAATTTACACACTTAAGCTTCCTCTACAGTCTCTACAAAGAGAGTCAGTTCTCTAGCCACTGGCACATATCCTACACTAGAATATGTACCTTACCTTCTGGAGTTGATCTACTGGCTGTAAAAGGGTTATAAGCAGCTTATAGTAGGGGCAAATTGTGGCCTAATTTTAGTAGTATAGAATGTAAGCAGCTACATAGCTAGTTGTTTAAGCTCTCATTACACTCAACAGAGATCAAGCTAGTAATTTGTAGGCAATTCACTGGGCCAAATGTTGGAGTCTCCCTTAGGATAAGGTAAATTGTTCTCAGGACACTATTAACTGTGCTTACAAGATCTCCACTGACTATAAGGGAAGCCCTGAAAAAAGCTCACCTGTGCTTGAGGCAGTTAAAGCTGAGGCAAGAAAAATCCTACTCAAGATGCGTAACTTATAAGTATATAAATGTAGATTAGATGAACTTTACCCATTTTTTTTTTCACACTAGACCTTTCTCTGCCCATTATCGTGAAATTTCTATGACTGTGCCCTATCACATGGCTCCTATTTCCACTTAGTTCTTTCAGTCTTTTATCACTGACCTCACATACATCAACGCTCACATTCTATTAAGTGTGAATGTATTATTTTCCTTACATGTATTTAAATTCTAAAGGTTAATTCAGTTATAATACTTTAGGCTACATCCATCAGAGGTCTAACGAAACACAATCTATTCCATACTAGTATTATTTGAGTGAAGTTTATTCATTTGCAGAAGTTGAGGTCTAATAGGAGTAAAAATTCTAAAAATGCCAATATTTAGTTAGTTAGTTAGTTAGTTATTATAAAAATTCTGCCAAGGAAGTAAAGTATTCATTTAGCCAGTATGTTTTATACATGTTTGGGAAAAAAACATAATGTGAGTATATACTTGTCCTCTCTAAGATGATGGGTTTGAGTTCAGCATAAGAGTAGAAAATATTAAAGAGAAAACATGCAGTCTCCTGAAATTATTGAAAAACACTGTATGGATGATAACGTAAGCTTCCAAATAAGTTGCTATAAGATTTTTTTTGAAGTCCAAGGTTACAAGAAAATAAAGTTGAATGGTGCATTTTATTATTTCACACCCGTTACAACCTCACGCGTAAATGGTATCCTTACTGTGAAAACAGATTGATTAATTTTCCATATACTCCCATATTTTTATATCCTTTCATTGATCTTCACCTTATTTGTGTTCTTTTGCCTTTCATGGATTGTTTACCACAGAAAGTCTGAAGCACCATTTCTAGTGCTATTCCTGTGCTCACCGTGGACCTGACTTCTTTACTATTACAAGCATTTAACTCCATTTTCAGCAAGTCAAGGCAAGTCTAAATAGAAGAATGAAATCCTAGCCCTTTTGAAATCACTGAAAGAAATACCATTTGTATTTGTGTTAAAACAATATCCATCTAATGTCTTAGAAGGCTTAGGTGCAGTCAGCCATCTTCTACAATATTGGGTCGTTTTCCGTATGTTGTTTCAATTTCTTTGCAAAGATGCTGCCCTCCAGGGACATAGGGACACTCTTAGTTCTTAGTAAACATTGTACCTCATTCTAAAAATGCTGTGTTGTCTTGAAAAAAGTGAAGAGCCAAACACTGAGGGAAAAGAACCATTGACAGAGTCTAGAGATAGGATGCCATGCAAACTGGAGGAACAACATGAAGAAATGCAAATGGGGAACAATAACTTAAATGTAGATAATATTTCTTATATCTGTACGACCACAAGTCATCCTTAATAACAGCTTAGCATGAAATAATCATACAAGCCTCTGCACAATTGGGGAAAGAGCTCAGCCTAACAAAAGCAACCATTAGCATGAAGGAAAGGTTGATTACCACTGTCAAGACTGTCAACTGCAAGTTTTTGGAACAATAAAGATTACATTGCTGTGTTCTCAGTAAATTGCCTGCTGTATCACAGGAAGATTTCCACTAGAGTTTCCCCAGATTTACTGTGAAACTACATTCATGGAAATTTATTATAACACTGACAGCTTTTAGATACCTTCAACAGAAGAACATCCAACAAGTATTTAACCTCTGAACTGACAAACATTTTTGCAGGAAATCAGGTGATGTTTCTATGCTTAAAATCAAAGATGTATTTTGTTCAAAGATATCACAGAGTTAGTATTTGAGATCCATTTACATTTTCTGTCACTTTTGAATATGCTGTCTGGTAACCATATATTAATTGAGGAGCTTTCAGAGAATTTAGAGCATCCTGTATCACAACTGACCTTGTCTATATCAGTGGAAAAGCACATGTATGAGATCAAAGTATTGACAGTTTCTCTGACACGTTAGCAGTGATGAGGAAAGCAGATGGAAAAAACATATTAGGTATTGATCCCTTTCTCATTCCTGCATACCCTTTAATTAGATTTAGATTGTAAACAATGCTATTGTATCTTGTGGCTGTATGCATTAAATGGTGGTCTGAACAATGTCTATGTATATTTTGAAGTATGAGTCAAATTGAGTGCTTGGGATTTATATGTATTAGAAATATATGCCTGTAGTGATGTGGCAAAGTTTCTTAAAAATTACAGGGTTTTTAGTAGAATGCACTTTTAAATGCATTAGCGGAAAATGTACTAATCTCTCTTTTAAGAAAGGGAAGCAAAGAAACTCATATAAGGATGCATTGTGAAAGGTTATGTTCCAAGTATGCAGACAATGCAAACTAACAGGGGCAGCGATAGGTCATGATTTCTGTCCTTTTGTTACGCCATGGCTGTCACTGTAGCCACATCAGCATCTGCCAAGCTGGTACCAAGCAAATGAGTAAATATGTCTTTCCATTTTACACATACAATGGTACATCACAAAATTATCCTTCATGGAGCCAATGTGAGTCCAATAGAGCTTATCAGCTTAGATCCATTGTCATACAGGGGTAGCTCTCTGATTTCAGAACCAGCTCCCTGCTACAGCAAAGCATATTGACATATTACTAATCCCAGGCTCCCATGTTTTGCCAGAACAGCAGCAGCCCCAAGCAGACAGCTGAGTAGTCTGCATAATTCCCCTGCACACTTTGAATTCTGGAGGGGCTTATTAGCAAGGGATCTGTGTTGTAAGAATGTAATTAAGCTAGTCAGGGTGCTATGCTAATTCCTGATATACAGGTGATCCTAGCTATCAGGTATTAAGATAGCCTGGATTCAGGAGTTTGGTGCAGAAAGACACAAGAATTACACAGAGACAAATCCTGTTTGAAAGTAGAATACTATCTTTGTTTTTCCTTTCTGTGGATCATTGAACTTCTTCCTGTTTATATTGCAGATTAATGTCTTTCAGAGAAAAGAAATCCCTTCACTAGTGGAGATCTGACTATATTACCAGGTAAGTCTTTGTCCTCAAGTTGGCTGTTGAGTACATTGCAGTCAAAAGCTAACAGAACATTCTATCACACAAGAGAGTGAAAGATGGTGCTGTAAGCAGGCTCTGAAACACCACATAAACAAAAGTGAGTTGGATCAAGGCTCTGCTCTGTGAAAAACAGTAACCTAAGTTAAGTCAACTTGTTCCCTTGTCTGCACCTTTCTGTCTTATCTCCCATCACTGGATTAGTCAGCCTGACATGTTTTTGCTCTGTTAATCTAAAAAGACCAATGTTGTTTAAAACAAATACATAAAAATTTACCCTTGAAATTAAATTTAATGTTACGTGTAATTAAAGTTACTGATTTGGAATTTTCCAATCTGTTAGGTAGTGGTGTAGAGTAGTGAAGTATATTCTTCTCAGTGGTGCCCAGTAGAACAAGAGGCAAATTGAAATACAGGAAATGCCACTTTAACACACAAAAAAATTTTTAATTGTTTGTTTTTATTTACTGTGAGAGTGATCAAACACTGGAAAAAATTGCTGAGGGAGGTTGTGGAGTTTCCATCGCTGGAAACACTCAAAACCTGACTGATCAAGGTCCTGAGAAACCTGCTGTAGTTGACCTTGTGTTGTGCAGGGATATTGGACTAGACAACTGCCAGAGGTCCCTGCCAACCTCAGCTATTCTATGAAAGGACATACATGTTAGTGAATAAGTCGGATGATTTTTAAGATATACTAATACTTGCTTTCCCTTGGAAGAACATTGCATGAATATTCTGCTGCCACATTTTCCGGTATTTCCTACTAGAGCATCAAAACTGGCTGTTCATTTTTTTTTTAAAGTAGGTTGCACTCCACCACAGTGGGCTGGATCAGAAAGTCCAGCATGCCACACATATGAGTTACAGAGATTCCTGCTCAAGGCCATCTAGTTAAAAAAAAAACCCAAGTTTCTTGAGAAAGAAACAAAATCCAGATTTTTCCTTATAAAATACTATTCATTGCACTCACATCTAATCCACACAATATGCAACCTACTTATCTGTTCCTTCCTCCCAAAGCAAGACCAAACCTGTTTTATGAAGGGACTGGGGGGGGGGGGGGTGGGAGGTGCGGGGAGAGAGGTGGAGAAGAAGGTAAAAGATTCATCTCCCAGTGATTTTTGTTATGGACTACCTATTGCTATTGACTTCACACGGAATGGATACAGCAATGGGAAGCAGTATTAAACTCTAAAATAAACTCAATGAGATGATCTGGATGGAATAGCTAAATGAAGTGACTAGTCTTCAGCAAACATGGGCAAATGAAAAGTCATGGATTACAGCTCTGTATCAGGAAGTGCAATACGGTTTTTCTATTGACTGCAATCTACAGTCAAAGAACATCTAAAGTCTATGTCTCAGATACCTGGAGCTGGCTGTATAAGGGAGAAAATACCTTTTCAAAGGCTCTTGCTTTTCCTTATTTAATCCAGCGAAAATACAATTATCCCCAGAGACAGGAGATGAAACAGACTTGGGAAAAGGGAATTTTGTTCAGTCCAAATGAGATTGTTAAGGAAATAAAACTAGACTCCATTGGCTTCACTAATTAAATTATTTCTTGATTCGTTCAGTCCTCAGCACCTCTGTTAAGAAACTGTACCATAGTTTTTTACACTGATGTCTGCAGTATGGAAATTTTTTTTTTTTTAAGTTGTTACTTAAGTGGCATTGAGGACCAGTGGAGTTTTCTTTCAAAGACAGTTGCTATTAAAATGTACTAGATAATAGGCTAAATGCCCTGTATTGCAGTTAATGAAGAAAGCTGTGAGGGGAAAAAAAAAAAAAAAACAATTAAAAGAAAAAAAGAAAACACCCAAACACAGTCGCAGCAGGTACGAGAGCATGTGGTTTTGAGCAGATTTTTGGATGAAATTGTCCAGTGGAACCACTGGGAGGGAACATCCAGATTGTCTGGAAATACCCAAATGAGAGAACTTCCCTGCTGGATGCACTCTGCTGGACATGCACATTGTTGCCGCTATCTCTGCAGAGCACACCACCAGGAGCATTAGATTGTTCCAGTTCTGCAGTAAAGAAACACTAATTTCTCCCCTTAGCTGTCCTTTTTTCTCCTCCAGGTGCATTCCTCTGCTTTTTCTTACTTCACACTCTCACAATGAAACAACACTTATAGCAAGACATACTGCGTTGTGTGTCCCTGCCCAGGCGCTGGTGACGGGGGCTGCGGGGCGGCCTGTGTGAGGAGAGGCCGGGGCTGCCCCGTGCCGGACACAGCCGGTTCCAGCCGGCTCCAACCCGCCCACCCCGGGGCACCACCCAGCACAACACCCACCGCTCCACAACAGACCTACCGCAGGGCACGGCTCAGCCCCGCGGCCAAGGTGGCATTGCCTCTGGGAAGATGTATTTAAGAAAGGGCAAAACGCTTCACGGCAGTGAGGAGTGAGGAAAAAAATTGTGAGAAACAGCCCTGCAGACATCAAGGTCAATGAGAAGGGGGAAGAGGAGATGCTGCAGGCTCCAGAGCTGAGATTGCCCTGCAGCTTGTGGAGGAGACCATGGTGGAGCAGGTATTGCCCTGCAGCCCATGGAGAGACCATGCTCCATGCTGGAGCAGATATCCACACTGCAGTCTGTGGAAGATGACATGTTAGAGCAGGTCAATATCGTCTGAAGGAACTGTGGCCTGTGGAAGACCCACACAGGAGCAGGTTTCTCCTCAAGGACTGCAGCCCATTGGGAGGACCCACGCTGGAGGAAGGAAAAGTGTGAGGAGGAAGCAGCGGCAGAGAGGAGCTGTTATGGACTGACCGAACCCGCCCATTCCCCAGCCCCCTTGCACCACTTGAGGATGGGAGGTAGAGGAGTTGGGAATGAAGGAGTGAAGTTGAACCTTGGGAAAAAGAGGAGAGGGAAGGTGTTCTTTTAATTTTGTCTTTTTTTCCTTACTATCCAAACCTATTTTAATTGCTGATACATTGAACTATTTCTCTCCAAGTTGAGTGTGTTTTGCCCATGACATTTATTGGTAAGTTACCTTCTTGTGTCTGTCTTATTTTCTCCCCCTGTCCTGTTGAGGAGCAGGAGTGAGAGACAGGGTGCACAGGCACCTGGCTGCAGGCCAACATCAGCCCACCACATAGATAAAATGCAAATAAGATTACTTTGAATACAAAGAGCAGCAATATTTTGGTAGACATTGACAACACATAGACACAAAGACATTCTCTCTGTGAAGAGTGCAGCCTAAGAGTGTATGTATAGTACAGGAAGAATCTCACTAAAATCTCACTAATTTTGTTAATAGTAGCACAGAAGAGGTGAAGACAAAGTTTCTCTTGCAAAGACCAACATCCTCACAGGGCCAGAACAACCCCCACATATGGCAGGCTAAATATTTCTCCCTCTACCATCTAAGCTGTATGAACTACATCTCTGAACTTGTTTACCCATATTGCTACCATAGCTCCTGTTTGTGACAGACGCATCGTCTATGAGACCAAGAAAGACAATAAGCTCAAACCAGACACAATGCCCTTCACTATGTATATATAAATAATATATATTTAAGATAAAATTATTTAATTAATTAAATATTTAAGACAAAGTTATACCTTACCCACGCCCAGATTATCCCATAGCTTCTCCTTATTAATTATCCATTTCCACATAATTTTAACCAAAGAGGTCCTAATCAGGGACTTGAAATAGGAAATACTAATGGTCTTTCAGTGCATATGACACATACCTAATATCTTGTCACATTTTCAAGTAGCAGAGAGGTCAAGTTATCTCATTACGTAAGGGTATTTTGATGTTCTCAATTGCTGCTCTGAGGTGAGCGTTTCATTACTTGCACACTTTTAACTCACACCCATTTAAGCCCTACTAATGGGATTAGAGAGATATGATGATTCATGACAGTAGGTATATTCCCCTGTAGATTTTTGCAGAACTTCCATTAGTATTAAAGGGAGTTACACACCAGAGGACCAAAATCTATTAATACAAATAGTGTCTTCCACAAACACTCTTCTAAACAGCAATTTGGGTGTCCTAAAGCTCTCTAGTCATTCAAGAGAAATTACTCTGATGTCAACACTTTAGCAGCAGAGAATCATCCATTCCCCCATAAGCACTCACAAGAGACTCTCAAGCAAGGCCTTTTTTTGTTTTAGCTAGTGGAAATGTTTTCCATTCTTGAGCCTATTAACTTGTAACAATAGAAATAACAGGAGTTGAGACAGGTGTAGAAAGTTTAATTCTCTTCTTGTGAGCTTCAGATTTAAAAAGGGCGTTCAAAAAAATCATGATAAAAAAGGGTATTAAAATTCATGAATGCCAGTATAATATAATTTTGATCTGCACAGTTTTTCAGGGATTGTTGTCAGTTTCTATTCCACTGTTAGCCATCATTAACAGCAAATATGACAGATACACTAATGAAATCGATTTGGTCATGTTACCAATTTAATTCAAAAATGTAACCCCATTTTATTACCATGTAAGTTATAAAGGCTTATAGGCTAATGTCATCTGTCACTGTAAGAGTTCTCTGCTGGACTTCTTAATAACTAAGTGTAGGTTTATTTTAATTTTATTTTTTACATTTTGAATTAATGAGTTTAGTACAGTACTAAGCATGCTGGTTTAGCTCATGGTAGGACTGAAATACCGGTCAATGCATTCTAGTAAGGGAAACCTTTCAGTGAAATGAATATAGCAATACAGTATGGCCTTGGAACCTGATACATGCTATAGCTAAGCAATAGATTACTGTGCAGCATATATTCCCTGCAGCTGACTCACTGTCTAAGGAACTAATACATTCCTGATGCCCTTAGAACAAGTGCACCTTGATGTAAGGAAATTTTGAAGGTAATGAAAGCAGGGTGGTCCTCAAACATATGCCTCTATCATTATTAATATTAGAAGGCTCTGCAATAATTCCTTCTTGTAGATGGCAATATTTTTTAGGAGCACTGATCAGCTGATGAAGCCAGGGTATGGCTTTTATATTGTGTTTGGAAAAATAACAGACAAAGCTAAATATCATTATGACAGGTGTCACCAGACGGTATCATTAGACACAGACTTCTGAATTATTTCACTGAGTGAGTAAATGTTTAAACTTGGGAAAGCTCTCAAGTCTGAATTTAATCTTAGGCATGATCTTAAGAAATGGAATGAGAAGCAACAACCATTTTCTTTCCGTTTTTACCTCCAGTTCAAGTTTTTTCTTGAGGAACAGCTGTTCTCTGAGCATCAAAAAATACTGTTGGATGCAAATAATTGTCTTATAAGTTGATTGTCTTGTTTCCAATCCCAGGGCATCTTTACAAGTAAGTAGAAAGCCAACAAGCTTTATTGTGCATATATCTAGACTTCATATTCCTAATTCTTCTCCACAAGACAAGCAATGAAAGAATGATACAAGACTTCTGGGAAAGCTTAATTTTCTTTTTTAATGAGAGAGAGATGCTGAAGAAGTCCTCCATTCCTGTTCTCAGAAAGGCAGCCAAAATGCAGTAATTTCAGATTATGCAGCCTATCCTAAATCCCCTCACAGTAGAGAACCTGGGGCCCGCCAGCCATCTGGCGTAGAAGTACACAGCTAGAGGCAATATCATGAGCTGGACTTTTAGTTTGCACTGCATCCCCACTGTCAAAACCACACCAGTAGCCAAATCAGGCTGAATATCCTTAAAATAATTCCTTTAGTACTGTTCACAGTCCTTGCAGTGGGTGTGTCTGCACAGCACTACAGGCTGCAACCATTCCTGACCCGTTGCAGGACCTGTTGATGTGGCTCCCAAGTCAGGGAGAAAAAGGAGAGGAGAGGAAGCTTGCTGAGTGCCTCAGACCGCCTAAGGAGACTACAGTCACCACCAAAATAACACAAACTGGCCTTGCCATGGAGCCACTTATGCACATTTCTTCAAGTAAGCAAGTAAGATCTAGCAGGACTTTCAGTCCGTAGTATTAGATTTTGTTAATCCATGAAGAACAAGGCATTTCTGAATAGTTTGAAGAATCTCTACAGCAACCCATGTAGGTTCCTAGAAGAGTCTCCTTTTCAACATGTACAAGGTGTGGCCATTTGCTCTTGTCAGGAACTCCCTCTGTCCCTAAAGATCCACACTCTTTGTGTTCATCCGTGACTCTTCATTGCATTTTGTGTTCCCAAACTTGCTCTTTTCCTCCATGATAACATTTGAAAGAGAGTGAACAAAGGACAAAGGAAGGAAGCAGCCTTCTTCTCTTCCTTTTAATATACAAGAGGCATATTAAACATAACCTGAAATTAAATTGCTCAGTCATCTCATAAACAGTGATAAGTTCTACTCAGCAGTAAAGTGAATATCTTGGAAGAGAACTACCAAGAAGTAGTCAATTTACTAGCAATCACGTTCCAAAAGAGAATACACTGGAGTTTGCAATGATCTAAAAAAAGAGAGGGACTTAGACTATCCTTAGCTACTCCAATTCCACCTCATAGAATCTGTTACTAAGAGTTTCTCTTCTAGTGGCTTAGCTCAATGAAAATTCATTTTTTCACCAAAACACATATAGCTGATCACACTGATAAACAATTTAACTCATGTGGATTTCTGTATGGCTCACTGCAATTCTGGGCATACATAAGAGAACTAAAACTGTGCATCAGGAATAACTCCATTGTAAAGCAACTTTTTCCCAAGCCAGAGTTTTATGGGACAATATAATTCAAAGGAAATTTCACATCATCACAGTTGAAAGGCAACACTCAGTCACACTCAAGCATCACTAGTCAGTATGTCCCTAACAGCAGATGCTGCTGGCTGTTGCATTAGGAGAAGAACGGGAAACAAGTATCCATCTTCTGGTTCTGCTGTGCCAGAAACTTAAAGGTACGGTTGCAGTTATTTGCAGTTCCTATAAACACTGGAACATCTTTACAGCTTAAAGAATTCAATCGTGATATTTCAGATTCTTGAAGGCTTTGGACTATGTGATACTAACTTAACTGAGAACTAAATGACAAGACTTGGCATCACTTTTGTACCAATGAATTTCCAAAAGATCCGATTGCCTTGTTAATATACTGGCAACAGGTATTTCTGATTTGCATCTGGTATCTCCAAAGATCCCAGCCTTACCTCCAGACAGCAGAATTGATGGGGATAACTTGGTTCTGCTCTTGTGCTTAGGTGTCTGCATAGAAGCTTCTCCTGAGGAAGTTAGGGAGACATTTACCATCATGAACAACAATCCTAATATTAAACCTGTTAAATTCAACTGAGACAACCCTATGTGTTTGCTACATTTTTTTTTAATATTATTTTTAAAAATAATCATTGAAAAGTCCTTCCTTTCAGAATTCCAGCAATCCTTCATACGTGTTCCTTCTCTTGCTTTTCCACTACCTGACGAGATACTGAACACTACTACATTCACCTTGGGTTACTGTTTTCTGTCCACAGATCAGCCAAATAAGAAAAAACATAATTTCTAAAGTAAGAATAATACCCTTAAAAGCTGTACATATCCCCAGTCCTTTCATGTTTCTCTTGACTGGTTGGACAGTTAGTTGATTAATCCATCTGCAAAGCTTCTATCTTCAGGCCCTTAAATAGTTTTTTTTTCCTGCCACAAGGTTCAATTGTTCTGAGGCAAAGCTTTCTACTCTTCCCACATTTGTCCTGCTGTCTCCACAGTCTCCATGTAGTGAGAAGTACCTGAAACATAGTAATGTGTGGTCTGTATTCTCTGCTTTCCTCTTTCTTAGTAGAGTAAAGGGACCCATGTCTTCTTTCTTATTTGGATATGGGGAGCCTGACATGTCCTATCAGCTTTTAAAAATTATTAAAATGAAAACAGGCACATGACTGCATGGAATTCTAAGTGCTATTGAGTATATTATATTGCAGATTCTCCTATGATTGTAATAGTTTGAGTAAGAATGAGATAACAAGGAGCTTGGGTGGCATTATGATTATTCATGATTTTTCTCATATTTGTGGGTGTTGGTTTCCTGTGCGTAGTGATGTCATTACTATGTACTCAGCTAAAATTCCTGCCCTTCCAGAGCTCACCCTCATTTGATTTGCATGGGCTCAAAGTTATTTTATCACTGTTATATCGCTGTATTCAAAATCCTGGGTAGAAACAAAATCTCTCTGTGGTGAAAACCAAGTGCTACATGGCTTCACTGAGGAAGAATTGTAACTTGTGCCAAATTAAAAATAATTTTCTTCAAGCCTCACTATACTTTTTTATTGTTTGCTAATAGCATATCAGTTAGGCTAATATGTAGTAAAGTTGTAGTCTGTGTTGAATTTCTGCTCTGAAGGCTGCTTAAATACATTTGTGTAGAAGTGACTGGAGAGTGTGGACAGAAGTAGCTCATGTTTGTTTTCATCTATCAACATGGTTATGTTCTGTGTATACAGGGGTGAATATATTACCCTACATATAGAAGTAAATATACTACCCTTGCATTTGCATGAGTCATTGTGATAGGAAGACCCTCTCTACTGCCACTGGGGCTCTGTGAGCTCCTGTTTTGTGCAATGGTTTTGTACATCAACAACTGGCTCAGGTCGTTACTGCCAACCATCTGTTAGCACCTTCACAACTCAGTAAGTAATTTCAGATGACAGCTGATGTCAACATTTCCTGTCATTATAGACTCTGCCTTAGGTGGCTGACATGTATTGTTATGCCTGTGTAAGAACCCATACTAAACCACCTGTCTCTCTCTTTGAGTGTATAGCAATATCCATAGGCTTCTTCCTATGCAGTGAAGGCAGACAGACACTTACTTGCTCATGGTGATTTAAACCACTGTTTGAAGTAGCGCTCAGGCTCCTTAGCTAATGTAAATGCTCTCTGCACACGCTTATATTGTTCCTTTGATTATATCAGACCCTATACTCCTACTATAGACACTTTCAAAGTTTCTACCACTAAACTTTTTCATTATTGTTCTGAAAGTTCTTTACAGAACTTTTCTTTTTTCCCTTTATTACATTTTTTTGCCATTTTAGGTTTCTTTTACATTAACAGCCTTTATGTTTTGGTTTTTTTTTACTTCAGCTGTTCTTTGCATGTTATTTAATAAAATTTTTAGAAAAATTGCTTTTTGATTACATGTTAATCAACTTTGTTCATTTGCACAGGTCATTTTGGATCAATGCAGCACAGTAGAGTGCTTTAACATCACTTTCACTAGCCTAATATTGGCAACATCAAACCTAGAAAATTATGGTCATGATCTGTCCAAGCCAGCTGTGGAGGACATCAGTGCCACCAGCACTTTGTGCCTTGTGACTATAGATATATATTCTACGGGTCCTCCGATGGCTTGCTTGAGCTTTGAAAAGGCATAGCTAAAATAGATTTATCATATGAAATCAGTGACTTGACCTAGGCACTGAAGCCAACATTAATATCAGCATCAAGAGCAGAATGAAAGAAATCTTTCCCTTTTCCACATATGTCCTAAAGTTTTACATAACTGATGCCACAATAGCTTTGCTGAAATGAGAAATGATAAAATTGAAACTCCTGATTTTCAGTTTGCCATTTTTTTGTAATATTTTGTGGCCCATGTTGTCTCTGCAGATCTTCATATGCCTCCCATATCTTCACTAATCTGTGTAATTTACTGATACTAACAAAACATGCAGTCTCAGTGTTCATATTTCATTCATAGTCAAAAGCAGTACAGGAACTTGTGTTGATCCTCCCACAGAATGACTCATTATTAGTCACAGTCTATTCTGGCTTATTGTCATTTACTTCCATTTTCCTCCTATTTTTTAGTTTATCTTTAATTGGTGACAGAATTACCTTTTACATATTACCCATGGGTCTCAAATTTTAATAGGATTTATATCTCAAAAGAAGACAACCATATTATCAGTAAAATTCTCATCTCTGCAGTTAAAATAATATTTGCTTTCTTATGTCCCTGTTTCAAATTTTACTCCTTTTGGTTCTCCTAGCACTTATTAAATACTAACAAGCACTTACTAAATACTAAATACTCTGAAATGAAGAATTTTTATTTTACTCTGCTCTTGTTTTCTTTTCAGTTTCCTTCTTGGTTTCCTTTCTTTAGTCAAGCCCCAACTTGAAATCAGATGTAGAATATCGTGATTTCTGTCCATCCTTATTTGCCTAGGCCCAATATGAGATTCATTGCTTCAATGTAGCATCAATTCTGTGATGCCAGAAAAAAAAATAATTCTTTCTGAAAAAAGAATCAAAAAATAATTATTTAGTTGTAACTTCTGTAATTATGTAAGGCAAAAATATATATAAAGACTGCATTCTTCTAGGGTGTGAAGCATACACCAAACAGTAACTGGAAGATCAGAAGAAACTTCACTTCAGGGAGGGCTATGATATATTTTTCCATCTGGAGAACCCAGTAATTTTGAAAAGATTCCAGTTAAGACATGGCATCAGCTGAGAAGAAGCACTCGGCTCAACTGGTTTGACAGTTACCACGTTACACTGACATAAATTCTCTTTGAAGAGAGTGGGATAAATAAAAAAGCATAATTTATAAAATATACCTGAAAAAAAGAAAGAAAGAAAAAGCACAAGTTACTTCTTTTCTTTGCATTAATTGTATGAACCACCTTGTTCAGGTCTTTATGATTTTCACCACAAAGGTGGCAAATCACTTTCATTTGCATTTATCACTCTCCTTAGAGAATCATTACCCAATTCCAGCCACAAAATTACTGCCACTATTGGGATATCTGGGAAGTGTTTTCTGCATGTATGGAGCCGGAGGAATAAAAGTACTTGGAAATCACTTTTACCCTTAGCCCATCTTGAAGTTGCTTGAAAAACAAACTGGTCTGCAGGCCAAAGTAATTTATACTGATGGAAAGTGGCTTTTACAAGCCTTAGCAATGGTAACTTGCTGCCTGTGCTCCCTGGGAAGCAGTATGGTAGTTAGAGGGTTTTCTACCTTCCAAGGATTCTTGCCACTAGAGGAATTCTCCTCTGACTAAGCCTGTTCTGCTAAAGGTTGCCTTGGGAATCAGAAACTGGGGCTATTTTCTGCTATTTCATGGTGGTTCTAACCCATTCATCACTAGGTCCATTCCAAATCTCATAGACAATGCTACATCTTACTGATCCAATCTGCCATCTGAAACAATTTTAAATCTTGGCAGGTTATGTGCCAAAAGCTTCCATTTTCCTGTCATTTCTCACTGTGTCCCTTTAATGGGAAGAGTGACTGCTTGTGTAGATGTATGCAACACCCCTAGTCAACCCATTCCTGGTCTTCGGTTGTTACTCGTGTATTTGTTATTCTTAATATAAATCATACGAAGAGGTTCAAAAGCAAATGCTGCCTTCTGTATTTTTTTTTAATCGGGAAAGATGCTGTATATACGTAGGTTTATGTGATGAAAGCTGGTTCTGTTTTTTTCCCCTTGAACAAATATTCCATTTTGAATTTTTGGCTTCTTGTGTTGGCTTGTGCTTTTTTTCTTTCCACTAGTTCAGTGGCCCAGGCAGGCAGTGCTGTGATTTTCCTGTCAACCAATCAATTTACCACTTTCTAGTTCAGCTGTTCCTCATAGCCATATAGGCTCTTCAGACACAGTGTTGAATTCTTTATTTTCTTCTGCAAACTCTAATTAGTACTCACAATTGTGATGAATAAGCTACATAAGATAGTAAGTGCCTGGGTTAAAGATTTATGCAACAGCATGTGGGTACAGTTTCAGCAAACAAGTGAATGATTGAGGATACCACATGCATAAAACCTGAACTACTGCAGAGAAAAAATGAATAGGGGAAAAAAAAAGTGCTAAAAGCGTAATTATGAAATTGGTGAATGATGTGTCATATTGATTGCTATAGTGTGTTAATATTTTGCTCCATTTGATATCCCAGATGTTTAAAGCAGTAGTTAAATCTGTCCTTGCCTGGGCTAACAGAAAGCTACAGAGAAGTTTTTTTCAAAAAATGTTTAAAGGTTTACTGCATTTCTAGAGGTTGTTTTTATTAGTCTATTATGTGTTTTTCTGTATTCTTCTGTTCCCTTTCAAGTGTGTTTTGAAAAAGTTACTTGTTTGCAAGCTGAGAAATGAAGGATATTTAATAGCATTCAAATAAGACATTCCCCTCTGTGTTTCAAATTTTGCTTTGGAAGAGGCATATAAAATACGTTCAGAAACAAACAATTTTTTTATGTAACTTAGTTTTGTAAAATTAGACGTTCACAATATTCTGAAAACATATTGTTCCTGAGAGAGAAACATTTCACCACTGCTCTTAGAGTAGTAATTCACAGTGACAAAGGCAGCCAGTATATTTTGTTTGTTTAAAACTGTACATTTTGGGGGAGGAGAGAAAAGTACAAAACACATTGTAAGTGCCTTGAGGTGTCTTTTGTACACAGGAGACTCAGCAACTAGGATTCGTCTCTGATGAATAATCAGAACCTTTTGCCTTTGATATTTCTTATCCAGAGTAGACCTTATAAACAATGTACATCTACCTTTTGTTGAGCATTTAAAGTACTCAGAAAACAAAGACATAAGCTTGCATATTCAGAACTGATTGGAAGTTATGATTTTAGATGTAAAGATTTCAGATGGCCATTTTTAGATCCTCTAGTGGGATCTGGCTTCCAGAAAATAAATTACCTTAATCTGATCTATAACTGAGCATACCAGAATGAAGGTACCCAAGACCTCAAAAGGGAAGGGTAAAACTTCAATTTCAAAATACAACCCATGTCCTCAATTTCCCATTCCATCGCTAAGTCTTCCTCTCTGTACCCCCAGCTTACTTATCATCTGGTGAAATTCCTTTGGTGACGTCATGCTCAGGGAACAAAAGTCTCACTTATAAAAGGATTTTCTTTATTTTTCATAATTTAGCTGAACCAACACAAAACTGAATACTGTAAAGCAACAAAAATGATGTAACATCTTTAATTTTTCTGTGTTTACTAAATAAGGCTACTACACTCCCTTTAAAATAAATCAAACCAGAGAGTTGGTAGAGTGAGGGATCTGGCTCTTGAGGTCTACATGTACAGTAAATGTATTTACCATCATTTATTGCATGACATTTTAAACCTGACATTGGTCATTTATAGTGCAGTCAGTCCATAACACTCTTCAAGTGGCTGGGCTTTAATTGCTACTTTGACACTGGTCAAAAACCTAAGACTAAATAAGAATTTTGTATATATTTATTTTACTTGAAGACAAAATGGTCTATAGTTCATGTTTCCTGCAACCTCTGCATTAAATAAGCCTCAGTATTAGAGCAGGCCTTAAAAAAATTTCTTTAATCAACTTTTCATTTTTGTACCTTTCATCTATGGTCACTTGAACAATCTCTATATACTTTTCTTTAGTAGAATAGAACTAGCATAACACTAAAAGTTAATTGGAGTATTAGGTAGTATACTTGAAACCATAATACATTTGCCAGGAAGAAATTAAGCTCCCTTTTTGATTGCATCATACCAATATGTACCAAACTTACATACTGAAAGGTACAGTAAATGGGAACAAGGTTTTGTTTGTTTCTGTTTTATCATAATTTCCCCCTCGTCTATGCTGTCTTTGCTAAATTTTTCTAACCAATAATGCCGAAAAAGTGGGCTTTCTAACAATGAGGTAAAACACTGAAAATGGGATCAAGGAACAGGCTTCAAACTGACCTCTACATAAAAACAGGGGGAGAGAAAGAGAGAGTGAGAGAGAGACGGAGAGAGAGAAAGAAAGAAAGAAAACCAAACCTTGCTATGAAGAGCAATGAGTAAAATATTTTACACTCTATTTTTATCAGTACATAAAGACAAAAATAAAAATAAAATAAAAATAAAAAATGCCTTCCAACAGTGCAATGGTTGAATGCATTTATGTAATATAAACAACATTATTCTTTGCTTTTTCTACACAGTCCTCTCTGGTCATGCTTTACATCCAGAATGTCCCAATGGAAGAAAGCAAACGACACCAGTCACTTCAGAGACAACTGAAGTAATAAAACACAACTTAACTCTGAACCACTTGTCATGACTGTCAGAGTTATCACGTTAATTGTTAAATAGGATTTTCTACAAATATACAACATATAAAAACTGTTAAATATATAACTTTAGGCTTTTCAAAATACATTTAATGATCTCTTTCAAACAAGTGTTACTTTTGTTTTCTCTTTAATTTGATTTCTGGTGCTAAATGGTGTATCAGATGAGACATAGGCCACAGATGACCAAACATGCTCTTTGCAAATACTGTATTATCCAACTTTAACTATCAAAAAATGGAACTGTAGAAGAGGCATGTTTAACTGGTTAAAACTGAAAATGATTTTAGTACGAGAAAGTCAATCTAAGTACAGAGGAATAAAGGTGCCGTGTAGACAGTTTGTGTTCTTTTTGTCCAAGTTTTTCAAACAGAGGTCGTTTTCTCTCAGTGCTCCATTATGTTCTCTCAAACGTGGCATTTCAAGAGCAGGTCTCTGAGTTAGATTTTACTGCAGCTTTCCATAAAGACTTCTGCTGGATAACAACATCTCAGCTTTGTGAAAGCTGGAATCATGTCTTTGTGGAGACCTCCTACAATTTAATGACATAACTCTGTTAACAGTAAGATTGTGTCCACTTTAAAATAGATTTTGCTCTTTGGTCTATTGTATATACTGAAAGTATAAGAAAATAAAAGCAATTCAGACAGTTTAGGGCACAAGAAGAGTTTCTTTTTTGCACCTCAGTGTCCTCCCATAGGCAAAACAGTCTTCTCTAAGGCTGATTGGGATGATACTCTTCATTGTAGCAGACTCTTCGGATTAAAACATGTAGGTAACAGCAAGTCCAGCAGTGGTGTGTAACGCAGATGAAACGTTAACCATGAACTTTTTTGTATTGCTAATGCCCAAGCATATCTCTTTTCCTATATTCCTTAGTCCAGTGATCCATAGTATGGTAGAACAAACTTTAGCTCATAATGTAGAGGAATTATGCTGTCATTCATGAGATACAGAGAAACAGACAGTTGAGTTGATGACATATAACGATGATGGTCAACAGCAGTGAAACTTGACTAAGTAGCTCACACAGAGCCTAAACCACTCCTACGAGGATTCTGTGTTGCTGCATTTGTCAGGAGACCTGTAAATCAATAAGAACAAATGAGTCAGTGTCTTAATTTACAGTCCTGGTTATCTTTGTTGTCCATTATTTTAAAATGTACTGTACTGAGATTTTTCAAGGAGACAGTTAATGAATTATAAGATATTGTTTTTCACAGCAAACACTCTCCCTGAGAAACAACATATGGACAAACCTATATTTTTATTTATTATAAAAATTTAACACTTTAATAATTAATCCTAAGGAAGTCATGAATATAAATGATAATTTACAATAACTTCAATGCCATCTACTTTCTAATAAGCTCCATGCACATTCTTTTTCATAAAAATATCATAGAATGTTCTTTTACCTGCATTAAAGTTACATAAACCAGTATCTAATACACATGGCGACTATTACTTTTTATGTATAGGATATGATGAAAAACGGACGTGAAAGCCATGGCCATTTATTAAAAATGCAAGGATGTTTTTACTGGAGGCTTTTCTGCCTTTACGTTTCCAATGAGCACCAGAGTGCACCTAATTTAATCAATACTGCCCTCTAGCGATGCTATTACAAGTGCAAATTAATGTAAATAACGTTTATTAATAGTTAATTTAATCAGAAAATTGATTTAGTTACACCTCAGGAAAAAAAACAAAAGAATGAAAATGGGCAAAGAACTGCCCAATGAACCCATTTAAAAGAAAATGGAATGGAAGCAGTGGTTTGAAAGAGAAACAGAACCAAAGTTCACACTATTAAAGAAAACGAATACTGGAAGACAGCACAAACACAAATGAGAAAGTAATGACTGATTTATACAACAAGAAACCAGCTACTCATGCTCACCCAAAATATCAGTTTAGAAATGGTTTCAAAATTAGACAGATACTCTACAAGACAAAATGTTTTGAGGTGCATTAAGCAAGCATGATTGTTACAAAATGTCATTTGAATGTTCAAACACTATCTTCTGCTTTGGTATTGTTCTGTTTCCAGATAGTCAGAACTGTTATTACCGATGGAAATACCATGCACAACTCCAGAAAATACTGAACAGTGAATATGAAAGAGCAAACCAAATAAGAAAATCCAATTCACTTGGTTCAAGATGTGTATCAAATTTAGAGTTTTTAACCTAACCCTCAGAGCAGTAAATAAAAGAAATACCTGCCTCCAAATCAATTTAGTGACAGCTTGAAATATATGGGTCTCTCTACATATGAATGAAAGATAGATAGATAGATAGATAGATAGATGACAGACAGACAGATAGATAGAAGAATACTTTCCTTATAAGGCATAAAGTGTATGTCATAGATTTCTGCTTTTGTCCTCTCACCTTTTCCAGGAAAAAACACCCCAGAAATCTTGCAAACAGCCTTTCCTTTTCGGACTAGTGATCAGATCTCCAAACCACATGGCCTCAGACAGGCTGAAGGCAAAAAACGTGGTTGATTATTGTGGTATATTCCCCTTTTTAAATATACATTCAGCAAGAGAAATTACTTTAAAGTTTTGCTTCTATTAATTATTCTGTTTCCCCTTTATACTCTTTCTTGGGGTTTCCGCTATGCCCCCTATTTTTCTTCCCATTAGAAAAGAACACAACTTTTAAGGTAGCAATACCGTTTAGGCAGCGAGACACAAAGCGAAAGATTTATGGCTTATTAGGTCTGAAAGTAAACTACTATTGTGTTAAAAATTAGGCTGACTTAGCTCCATCGTTCCTGAATTACGCTTGGAATGGCCCAAAGCTAAAAGCAAGGGTGTAAACTGCTGATGGACTGTGTGTTTGGTGTTTTCATAGTGTGCTTCTCTACCGTATTGGTCCCAGGATGGAGAGAGAATTCAGGTACAATCACATTCATTTGCAGATACCTGCTGCTTTGTCATTTTATGGACATAAAAGTTTCCTTCCTGACTTGCTATCCCTGTCTCCACTTTGCACAATCCTGCTGTGTGAATATGGTATCAACACTTTAAAAGAAGGAGAGAAGAGGGGAGACAATTATGCGTTTTCAAAATGCTGAGGCAGGGCAGAGAGCAGACTTGAAATAAAGTGATGACAAGAAGAAGAACAGATTAGAAAACAGGAGGTGAATTTACATCTTTGGACAATGACATGAAAAAATGGAATGAGAGGGGGAAAAAGGCATAGGTTAGCCAGGGAAGTTTAATCATCATTTATTAATGAAGGCATGAAAAAGAAGAAAGATAGGTAATAGGAACAACAGATAAAAAGGAGGGAGAGGATAGGAGACAGCATGAAGAGTCCAGAGGAGAGGAAGAGAATGCACACCTACCCTCCCACTTCCTGTTTTTTTCTGTTTCATTCCTCATTACAAGTAAATTAATCACTCCCCAGAAAACCAGACAGATCAAGCAAGAGAAAAGAGGGATTCCCAAAATGACCATGCAAAGGACTTGTTTACTATTTATATTAATAGTTTAAACCATAGAACAGAATCATAAAATCATAGAATCATTCAGGTTGGAAAAGACCTTTAAGATTATCGAGTCCAACCGTTAACCTAACCTAACCTAACCTGCCAAGTCCACCACCAAACCATGTCCCTAAGCACCACATCTACATGGCTTTTAAATACCTCCAGGAATAGTGACTCAACCACCTCCCTGGGCAGCCTGTTCCAATGCTTGACAACCCTTTCAGTGAAGAAATTTTTCCCAATACCCCATCTAAACCTCCCCTGGCACAACTTGAGGCCATTTCCTTTTGTCCTATCACTTGTTTCTTGGGAGAAGAGACTGACCCCCACCTCACTACAACCTCCTTTCAGGTAGTTGGGGAGAGCAATAAGGTCTCCCCTCACCCTCCTTTTCTCCAGGCTAAACAACCCCAGTTCCCTCAGCCGCTCCTCATAGGACTTGTGCTCTAGACCCTTCACCAGCTTCGTTGCTCTTCTCTGAACATGCTCCAGCACCTCAGTGTCTTTATTGTAGTGAGGGGCCCAAAACGGAACACAGTACTCGAGGTGCGGCCTCACCAGTGCTGAGTACAGGGGGACAATCACCTCCCTGCTCCTGCTGCCCACACTATTTCTGATACAATCCAGGATGCCGTTGGCCTTCTTGGCCACCTGGGCACACTGCTGGCTCATATTCAGCCAGCTGTTAACCAACACCCCCAGGTCCTTTTCTGCTGGGCATCTTTCCAGTCACTCTTCCCCAAGCCTGTAGCATTGCATGGGGTTGCTGTGACCCAAGTGGAGGACCCAGCACTTGGCCTTGTTGAACCTCATACACTTGGCCTCAGCCCATCGATCCAGCCTGTCCCGGTCCCTTCGTTAGAGCCTTCCTACCCTCAAGCAGATCAACACTCCTGCCCAACTTGGTGTCATCTGCAAACTTACTGAGGGTACACTCGATCCCCTTGTCCAGATCATTGATAAAGATATTAAACAGAACTGGTCCCAATACTGAGCCTTGGGGAACACCAATAGTGACCGGACGCCAAGTGGATTTAACTCCATTCACCACAACTCTTTGGGCCCGGCCATCCAGACAGTTTTTTACCCAGCAAGGAGTACACCCGTCCAAGCCATGAGCAGCCAGTTTCTCCAGAAGAATGCTGTGGGAAATGGTCTCAAAGGCTTTACTAAAGTCTAGGTAGGCAACATCCACAGCCTTTCCCTCAACCACTAAGTGGGTTACCTGTTCATAGAAGAAGATCAGGTTAGTCAAGCAGGACCTGCCTGTCATAAACCCATGCTGACTGGGACTGATCACCTGGTCGTCTGTAGCTGCTGCGTGATGGCACTCATGATGATCTGCTCCATAACCTTCCCTGTCACCGAGGTCAGACTGACAGGCCTGTATTTCCCTGGATCCTCCTTCCAGCCCTTCTTGTAAATGAGTGTCACTTTTGCTAACCTCCAGTCAACTGGGACCTCCTTGGTTGGCCAGGACTGCTGATAAATGATGGAAAGTGGCTCAGTGAGCACTTCCACCAGCTCCCTCAGTACCCTTGGGTGGATCCCATCTGGCCCCATAGACCTGTGTGTGTCTAAGTGGTGTAGCAGGTCACTAACCATTTCCCCTTGCATTATGGGGGCTTCATGATGCTCCCTGTCCCTGTCTTCCAGCTCAGGGGGCTGGGTATCGGGACAACAACTGATCTTACTATTAAAGACTGAAGCAAGAAGGCATTAAGTACATCAGCCTTTTCCTCATCCTCTGTCACTATGTTTCCCTCCGCATCCAGTAAAGGATGGAGATTCTCCTTAGCCCTCCTTTTGTTGCTAATGTATTTACAGAAACATTTTTTATTGCCTTTTATGACAGTAGCAAGATTAAGTTCTAGTTGGGCTTTGGCCCTTCTGATGTTCTCTCTGCATAACCTCACAACATCCTTGTAGTCCTCCTGAGTGGCCTGCCCCTTCTTCCAAAGGTCATAAACTCTCCTTTTTTTCTCCTGAGTTCCAGCCAAAGCTCTCTCTGTTCAGCCAGGCCAGTCTTCTTCCCCACCAGCTCGTGTTTCAGTACATGGGGACAGACTGCTCCTGCATCTTTAAGATTTCCTTCTTGAAGAAAGTCCAGCCTTCCTGGACTCATTTGCTCTTCAGGATGGCCTCCCAAGGACTCTGTCAACCAGACTCCTAAACAGGCAAAGTCTGCCCTCTGGAAGTCAAAGGTGGCAGTTCTGCTGACCTCCCTCCTTAGTTCTCTGAGAAATGAAAACTTGAATCAGAAACCATGAGAAGTACCATGTCCCTGACAGGCAAGTTTATAGGAAAATGGTGCTTTTGATGACTCTTTGGCAGTAATTTCTAGAATATTAATTAGGCCAGTAGATTGCGACAAAAACTGTAAATTAAATAACTACATACACAAAACTGCTTTAAAGCTTGGGAAAGGTGTATTGGCATTGTTTTGTTTCTTTTTTTCCCTTCACTTAGGAAATTTGCAGCAGCATCAAATTAAAGACAGCCTGGGTACCAATCACATAGTACATGATTTTCTTTTCTGTCCATCTCTGCACATGACTCCTGTCAGTTCTAGGTACCATTGCACAAGTCTGTCTGTCACTGCCTCCAATGAAGTCAGAATTTCTCCCCATTGCTTCAGACAGCAGGTTCTGCTTCCTCCTGAAGGAGCCAGAAGTTCTGGCTGTAAGTTTGGAGAACTCTTGAGCTTGTTCAACTTTGAGATATTAAGTGGGCATCTAGTACCAGAGATTAAAATGCTACTGTATATTATCTTACTGTTTATGTGATGGAAGCCCAAGCTCCAGTGTGCTCCACAGAATTCTCCTCAAGAGGAAAACTCATTTTCCTGACTGCATACTAATAGATAATCCAAAGCATAAGAAACAATACATTTCATATGACCATATCAATCTTATTACAGTTTTTGGATGGCTTGAATATGTCCTGAGAGTATTTGGCTTATTAGAGCAATTGTAACACAGTCCACTTAATTTGTCTTACTCTGGAGGGAGCAGAATAAGGCACAGTCTATCCCCAACTGTGCCCTAATGGCACATAAAATAAAAAAATTTATTGGTTCATTCCTATGGTCAAAGACAAAGGAAAAAGTTATGCAAGTCACCTTGAGAAGATGGGAATATGTGGTGCTTTGCTGACTTACATAGTCTTTCCACCAAAAGAAACCCACCCCAAACCCTTTGCCTTTCAGTGTAGTATCTAGGAATGAATTTAGTGACAAAATGTTTGAATTTCTCATCACAAACCAGAAAATTGAGCTAGGCTTACTGTAACTGGCATGTATTATCTGAGTTAGGACTGAGTTTCAAGTATGTCTGGCCTGACATTTTATTTTAAATGGAATCCACATAAATACCAACAATTCCATGTCAAGCCTGGTAAAGTTTTAGCAGTTTCATCTGGTTTCCACTCTGTATTTTTAGAATAAAAATGAAAGTCAGAGTGAACCAAAGTCATTATTTTTGCTATAGTAGCCAAGTGCTTTTACATGACTGCCTGTTGAAGTTATATTGGTCCTCTGTGATGACAACTCTGAACTATCTACCATGTTTCCAGCACTGGTTTCTGGAAATTTTCTGGATGCCTATGAAGTAATTGGTCATATTAAAGAGGTTTCAGTGTTGCCTAACAGCTGAACTACTTGTCTAAACTGTGTATTTTACACTTTCAACTACAGTCTTAAAAATGCCTCCGTGAGTCTTAGCATTCTGTATAGAACCCATCAGTGTAAATGGCTTTTGGTTTTGGTCTGGGGTTTTGGTGGTTTGCTTTCCCCCCCCCCCCCTCCTCCCCCCCCCCCCCAAAGATAATTCACATAGATGGATGTAGGTTGGGTCAGTCTGTCTCACAAATCTACTCAAAATGGAAACCTTTTACCAAGTGTAAGTCAGATAAACAGCATGTCTTTCCCCTCTGCTTCTGCAGCTGTCTGTTCTAGGTCCCTGAATAACTAAGCATGTAAAATGCAGAAAGAAAGACATAAAAGCACTAAAATGCCCAAGGAAAACCTTAGACTGCCTTGCAAGATACCTCATGTTTTACAGGAACAAAAATGTAAATTTCTGGTGATGATCCAAGCAGTAGCAATGACCTGTTGCATTTATGAGAACTCCCATAGTCCCTCCCGAAAATTTATTCTGTTTTCCTCCCTTCCTCTCCCTTTCTCCAAGCTCTTCATATATGCAAATTGAACTGTTTAGTCTTCAGAAAAAGACAAGTTAATCTTTAAAGTGTCTGCAGCTATCAGGAATAAGAAAAAGAACATGGAAGCTACTATACTTAGTAGTCCTGTATTCTGTCTCACTGAACTAGCCATGGGAAGGACATCTTCAGAGTTCAAACTGTAATACCTGCAGAACTAGGAATAATAAGACTGGTCAAATTTAGTGTCTGTGCTTACGGGAGAATGTTTATAAAAAGCAGCCTAGCGTATTAGTTAGTGTATACACAGGTGTACTTTCTTGTGTGGCACTCCAACAAAGTAGCACTCAGGAGTTACAGATAGTAGAATCCAATTATTAACAACCTTCTAGAACATGCCTTTTCTTTAACACCCAGATTGGGTGTTTTTTCACTTCTACTATTCAAGTCAGACACAGAAGTATTTATTTCAACTCTGAGACTCTTTGCAAATGAGATTTTTTTTCTAATAACAATTACTTCACAGAGGTATTTATTTCAACTCTGAGACTCTTCGCAAATTAGATTTTTTTTCTAATAACAATTACTTTAATATCGATAATCTGTCCAGAACCAAAAAGTGCCATTTCCCCTTAAATAACACTCCTAGCCCTATCTTCTCAACCTCCCCTGACCATCTGGCAGGACTATGATTATTAATTACTTTTTCTGTTAAAATCCTGTTTGTCTCATATTACCATTCTTGAACTTACAAGATCTTGGAATGTCCTGGGTCAGATCATTCCCTCCTTCCTTTTACTGAATTGCCCATTACTTCATAAGCAATACTAGTGAAGGCAGTGGGACTGTTCTCATGATTGCATAATCTTTACAATGAATGAAAATGTTAGAACCAAGTGTTGTAACCCAGCTGAAACACATTTGACCATGGGTCATGTAGGTGACCGATGTTTAAGAGCTCAGCCTTAGGCATATATAATAATGCAGGCTTGCTTTGCAGCATCTGAACATATGCTAAGGAAAAGCAATGGAGGTAGCAGAAGAGATGGCAGCAAGAATATCTGTGCTCAGAACTTTCAAAGCCCTTGACCACAAAGGTGATCATGGGGGATTTTTGTCTGGAGCAGCATTTAGAGCTGTTGCGGATAACAATAGAGCCAGGCAGGTCTCATTCTGCCCCTCGTGAAAGTCTACAGCCAGCTCCTTGAAGCAATGTGGATGGAAAGAAGGAATGACAAAGAGGATTGCACATCTTGTAAGGCATAACAATGCAAAACAGTGCATTTTCACCTCTCATGTGCTGGGTAAAAAACAAACACACTAAAATAACTCTAGCTAAAGGCCTTGAGCAAGTAACCCAATTGTATCTGATTTCCTTTTGCTCTTTTAAAATGGTTAGAGGCATGCAACAATATGAAGCTTAGTAGCAGGTAAAACTAAGAAAGATTTGTAACTGGCATAGACCTGTAAACCTGAAAAATTACTACTTCTCTGCCTCCCTTTTACTCTTCAAATAAAAGCAGCTGCAATATTAGCACAATTGAATGTGTGTAAGAATAGCCAGGGGCTTTCCTCAGGGTACTGAAAAAAATCACCTGGATTTACCATTCCTGAGACTTTTCTCTATGGTAGGACACAGGTTCAGATTAAATCACCAATGTATCTAAGAATCTATTTTTATTTAAATGCAGTAACTTAATGTATACTGAATTCTGAATATTCATATCTCTATACCTATATTGAAAGCATTCTCTTTGTAGATTAACAAATCTAACAAAGACATAACCTTAATTACATTAAACCTTTTTATGAAAAATGTGCCTTAAATATTTCTGTGTGCTAATAAAAATCTATTAAATATAATGATCTTCCATAAAATAATGCTTGTATTGCCACAACAGAAGAATATCTCATGAAGAGGGTGATGTGACTTTTAATTATAAAGTTTAAAAAACAGTCTTGCCTATAGTTAAAGTCTACTAGTCTACTTAATGGAAAAAAAAAGAAAAAAAAACCAACAAGCCACATCAGCCAGCGCTGAAGTCCACATACAAATCTAAACTGTTACTTTTTCTTCTCTAATTAGAGGAGAAAATTGTTCAGGGGCATCTGTGAGTGACATCTGATTGACAGGCAGCTGGTCTGGAGCAAGGTTAGTCTCACACTCACAATAAAAATTGGAACAGTGATTTCCTAAGACTGATTGTGAAAACAGTTAAACTTGAATAACACATAGAAAAGGCAACATGCTCTTAGATGGAATATTTAGGATATTTCATCCTTTAAAAGAGATAATTCTGACTTACAAAGCATGAGCTTTAAATAGGAAGTTCAACTGCCAGTGAAGGGACTGAATTGTCAGTGTTGACCAGCGAGATACTCTGCTTCATGTATTCCATCTGACAATATATTGCTTAAGAAAGCAGTCATGTTTTGCATCATTCGAGAAAGCAATGTAGCACAGTAGATGACTTTTAGCAAGAAATTTTTATAAATATGTTGTGTATGGGAAATAAATCTCGGTATTTAAAATTATTCTGCTTAGCCTTTGTCTATGTCTTGAGGAGAAAGTAGTAAATGGACAACTGTGGCGAGTGGGATTAGAGGAGGAATATATGTATGTAGGTCAGGTAAGAGGAATGCAGGAGGGTTTTTATTCTCTTATAGCCCTGTCTGAAAACAAAAGCAAGAACATACATAGCATTATTCTGTAGAAATAACATACAAGCATCCACTGCAAACAGAAAAGCAAGTGTGGTCTTCAACAAAGCTCAAATGTACGTGGACACCTAAGTAGAAGAAAGCCCACCACTACTCTTAGTCCTTATGTCCACTGGTAAAAAGGGCATATTTTCTAAAGGTTAAATTTTCTAGAACAGAATTGTTCTTAGAGAGTCCTTTAATATGCACATGGAAAACAATACAGGCATGTATCAGCACAAATTAGTTCAGCTTTTTAAACCTTGATTCTGCTCACTTTCAGTGCAAAAACAAAAATTCCCAGCCTAACAGACTGTTACATCCTTGTTAAAAGGTTTAGGAGATTTAGTTCCTGGCCTCGAAGACACATTATAAAATGTGAAAAATCTCTCCCTGAAACACCTTACCACAGAAACAGTGAGGTTCTTCAGGGAAGTGAAATGTATATTCCTTAAGAAGTCAACATTCCTGTATCGTATCAAATTAAAACCAACGGTTTTTAGAGTTCCTTCAATCCTTCATCCAACCATAAACATTCTGAAAGGAGACTGGAAAATGTAGTGACTTAACAAAGTATTTTCTTCAAGATTTGGGGAGGAGGCAGATATTTCTCAACAGGGTGAGGCGAAAATTGACAGAAGTAGAGGATTTTACATACAGCAATATATGTTGATCCTCTGTTTAATGACAACATATCCATACACCTTACAGACTTTCAAGTCCTCTTGCACTTCCTTTCAGGAAATACTTTATGTTTGTTTTGTGATTTATTCTTATAATCCTGACTAAAATGTCCTTTTGTACACCTATGCTCATCCTCCAGTTTTAAGTTCTGCATGACTATGTCAAAGCTGGGAAGAAGGATGAGATAGGGAATTTAAGGATCATTATCCCAAACTAGCCAGTTAAAACCTTTTTAATCCCTTAGTGCCAAAGCAGACACCTAAATGCATTATATTGTGTAGCATTCTGATTAACAGTGCAAATATATTTAAACCTAACACAAACTAGGGATGCATACAATGCAGTAGTTAAAAAACCAACCAGTATGTCACTGTCTACTGGAGGCAGAGCACTCTGTACACTGTGCAGCATATTGGATCTAAATTCTTTGGCAAGATCACCATTACTCTCCCTACCCCGTTTCTGTGATATTTTGGCAAGCAGTGCTGTGGTGATCAGATTTCTGCAGTAGACTGAAAACAAACAACAAAAGTAGAAAAATAAACTGTAGCAAATGTCAAGGAATTTTCTATAATTTACAATAAATTTTACACAGACAAAAGACAGGACTATATAAAAGCAGCCGCAATACAACTTTTGGAGAGCAGGAGAGGAGGTGAATTTGATCTTCTCTGGACACACAAGATATCAGTCTCAGAGAATCTTATCACCTTATCCAGTTTCATGTGCCTCTCACAGAAGTGGGGTGAATCCCCTATCTTGTAGTAACCTTTCTCAATCACATTTTAGGGATTCCTAGCCCAGTGTCTCTTCTGTGACAGCCCTTTCAACTCCCCATTATTACAATCTCCCTGAGTCAAATTCAGAGATTATGAGACCTAAATGTAGGTATCTATATGTGATGATTAAGTGCGATCTCAGTCAGAGTCAACAAAATCTAGAGTTCACTTCTGCCTAAACATAGATGCTTAGTGCCTGTCAGGCATCCTTGGGCATATTCCCTGATCTCCAGGTGCTGTTTCAAAAGGCCTTCTGTCATACATTTGCACTCTTGAACACATCTTAGACTCTTGGAGCACCTAGGCTGCCCTGGACACATGAGTTCAGGGAACTGAATTCTGCCCTTATTCTCTTTTCTCAAGCTGAAGAGTCCAAAGCAGCTCCTGCGTGTGACTCGGTGGGCCTCATTTGGTCATGAGTTTCCCACTAGACCCTAGTATAACTCCACATGCATCACTGCCCAAACCATATTCTTGTGACTGAGCATTTCCTCTGGGTTGAGTCACAGAGATGATAGAGAAGAGGAATAAGATACCAATCTTGTGATTAGTCCCTGTGCCTAAGAAGCAAACAATCATGGTTCAGTTAGCTAAGGCTACAAGACAGACCATGAAACATTTGTGTGGGTGCATCCTTAAGAGAGAAATGTCATTACAGTGATCACACAATCCTAGAAAGTTAGGAGTATGGGATCACAGATAAGCATCTTATTACACTAAGCACTTGTCATTACAAGTGTTATGAGAGCTGTCAATTTGTTTCTTAGAAACATTTATCTGACCTTTATTATCTCTAAAGCTTGTTTTCACCTTTATAAGAATGACAAATAGTAACATTAGACCCTGAGAATACTTAAAAAATGACTGAGCTATTTAAGAGGTACTTCTGGGTTAAATCAGAGTAAAATGCAGTTTTTCATTCCTCACTTGTTCCAATCGTAGGTGTAGAATGGACCTTGCTGGTTCATAAAACAGTTACTCAGATGAAATTCAATGAACCTGAGAAACAAGTAAGTTTCAGGTGAAGATGGATCAAGCTATAGTATTGACAATGTCATTAGTGAATGCAGTGTGGTGGATCCCACAGTACCTGTGCTGTTCTTTATAGCACCATTTCTGAGTTCATAATCTAATGCAACAAACCAACTCCAGGAACCACTAACAAGAAACTTATTTTTTAATATAATGTTTTATACTTTAGGAATTTATTCTTTTCATTATGGTAAGATTTTTGCTGCTGAGAATTCACAGATTTCTTTTTCTCATCTTTGATTTTCTCAGATTTGAAAAAAATACAAGAGATTTGAAAGACTTCAGCTGCTGGCAGTATCAAGCCCTTGGTTCCTCTGATATGTCTGGGTTTGTGAGGGGGAGGTTCTCAAGACAGAAGGAAGAGATATCACCATGTTTTAGCAGTTACAAGAAAGTACATCAAAGTTAAGAGGATAGGTCCTAAAATATTAACTATAGTCCAGATGGCCTGCGTGGGTGAAACTTGAGAATGTTTAATGAGAAATCACACAGAACTCAGATGCTATAGAAACAAGAGACAAAACAAAAAAAGAGGAAAATGTATTACTGACTCTGCCAGACATGCTAGGCAACATTTCATAAATATCAGATGGAAGAAGGCATGATCACTCTTTCATTTGAGGTCAGGAATTACATGCCATATAGAACAGGACTAATGCACAAATTACATCATATGGTTTGAGTTTCTGCTGTCAGAAAGAGAACTGTATATTCTCCTCAGAACAGGTCTTGGCTTAGGCTACAAGTTTCTTGGAGATGTCATTGTATCGGGGTTAATTGACTCAGAATATTTTGTGTTTCTTTGACATTCGCCCTTTTTTGCTAATTAAATAGAAATGGGGAAAAAAGAGCCAATTTTTTTCTTTTTTTTTTTTTTTTTTTTTTTCTTTTAAGTAGGAGAGGAAATCTGCTCTGTGTAGGAGACAATGTGGGTGTGTTCCACAGATTCTGTAAAATTCACAGGGACCACTGTGGGAATGACAACATAGGCAGGAAAGTGCTAGTGAAAGACAGCGTTGCAGGGTACAAGCACAAAATTTGCCCCAGCAGTCACATCTGTTCATAAGGCTTAGCTGCAGTTCTCCTCTACACACAATGATTAACTCTGTTCATAAAGTGTTTTACCACTGCTAGACTCAATAGGTGCAAGAACATGTAAAAACTATTTTGAGTAATTTTGCTTAAGAAAAAAATGGTATTTCAAAAAGTTAAACTTGCATTTGAAAGTGAATCAATTACTTTTTCATTTTGCATCCCAGGAGCAGCACTGTGTAATAAGATATGCTATTATGAGTATATGCTATTAATTCTGACATTTATTACTTAAATAATTAGCAACACTTGTTAGTAAGAATTGACTGGGATTTCTTATTTTCAGTGTCACAGTGTTATCTGTTTGTGCTGCAGTGAAACTATGTAATACTTCTACCGGAAAAATAAAAACCTGCACTCTAATAATTACGCCACTGACCTTTGGGCATCTAAATGCCTAACTTAGGGCTTTGTTAGTCAAGGACACTTTTGATGTAAAACAGACATTTTGAGGTGGCAATACAATTTTTTTAGCACATACTGCAACTATGTACACATATCTTGGTTATCTTATTTAGGTGCCTCCAGTTAGAATACATAAATCATGTCAAATGCTCTAAAAATGTATAGCCTGATAGTCTTTGAGGAAAAAATACGATTTCATGTAAATGAAATCAAACCTCACCTTTTGGAAGGACCTGTGTTTCTCCATTGATGATGGAGAAGGCTACCAGCAACTAGTTTCTGAAGTCATATAACTGGTAAGTGCCTTATATAGAGGAATGAATCTGGATGTCACTAATTATTTTTCTGATATTTTAAAAAATATGTTCTTTGATTTGGGGGTTTGTTTTTGTTTTTTAATAAACAACTGTATGCTGTGCAACTTCTATAGTTAAGATGATGTTTTCATCTTCCCAGAAAAAAAATATTTCAAGCTAAGATATTAACAGGAAAACAGCTGCTTTTCTAATTAGTACATTTGATGCTTAGCTTCTTTTCATTACAGCACAGACAGGGGACACTTTGATCTAGATGTTTTAATCAGAGTTAAGTAGCATTAGGCCCTAATAATTTAAAAATAAGACAATCACAAAATAGAATGTATACCTAAAAATTGATTTGATCAATACATCCTATTATAACACATCAGTAGGAATGAAACACATTATAATTGCTACTGATATGCCATAAAACAATGTCACAAGAGTAATGAAAATGAGAAATAATGTGATACAATTAAAAAGTTTCTTTTGGATTCCAAAATTAAAAGCATTGAAATACTCCAATGTCAAAAGGAAGTGAAAATTCCAAGTTTTAACAAATACAATTTGTCATTGCTCTGGTTTTTTGTTGATTTAACATTTGGGTCAGGAGAATTTGAAATTATTCCTGAATCTTCTCCCTTCCCTTTTAAAAACTCCACACTGGCACACTACCTGACTAAAAGGTAGGGGTGAGGAGTGTTCACTTTTTTACAATATATGCACTGTCAAGTCTTTAAACTTACTCTGATAAAGTATGCTTAATTAACCTGTGGTACTTGTTCTTCATACAGACTTTCAAAATGCAGAACAGATATTATCAAGGGGCAATAGAAGACCTTTTCACCATGATGTTCCATTTAAAGGTGTACTTATATTGATAGTTGATTACATTAGTGTTCGTCTATAAATAGCAGGGTATCTGCATATTCCACCAATCAGCTCTGTTCGTGGGAATTTTCATTCAAAATCTGGCACTGCGGTAAGCCAGAGCTCTGACATCTGGAACGCTTTGGGCTGACTCCAGATGGAAACAAAAATTTTTAAAAATCAATATTTTCCAGAGGTCATCTTTCTCAAAGATGGACCAAGCATCCATAGCCAAGCACATATAAACTGCAATCGAGCGCTTTTTGCCATCAAAATTAACAACCAGGGTAACTTGAAAATGAACCTATCATTTGTAGCAATGACACTGCTCTGCTCACTTACGAGATACACAGTTGTCTGATAGGTCAAAACTACACAAACAGCATTACAATTTGGAAAAAAAGGATATGGATTATAAGTAGACATAATTCAGAAGCTACAGATTCAGATCACTATTAATGTCAACAAATACATTTTGATTTAAAACCTCATACATAGTTTGATCTGAAATTAGTGCCAAGATTCATCAAAAACTGTCCATTGCCATTTGCTGTGCTAATTTGAGACATTAATGTACTTAAATATAAGTATACTTTTTTGTTTTTCTGCAGTCCTGCAGATTCTCCTGAGACCACTAGAACTGGCTTATTTCCCAGACATCTCTGTAAAGGATATTCTGCTCATAGACAGCATAACATACAGTGTCCTGAAGTGAAAAGTGTGGCAGAACATTTCTGTCTGGCAAGTTTGTGAGTCAGGGGAAAGAAGTGTTTCAATCTCAACATAAGAACGATAAACTGATCTCTCGGCTAACAAAAGCCTTGAGGCTTATGAAATGACAAATAATTAAAATAAACGCTCCTTGGTCCTTCTGCCAAATAAATTCCATTATTTACTTGTTGATTAAATTTCTGCTGTTTAATATCTATAATAAAAAGCTTTTGATTTATGACTGATCAACTGTATGAACAAAGACTGTATATCTCAATTCAATTCCTATCTCAAATAAGGCATATGGTCTGTTGTAATATCTAAAACATCAGCTAACAGCCATACTTTATCTTAAACATAGTTCACAGCTATCACCTATAAATTGAAAAGAAAGTTACTGGGATTCTGAAGAGGGAATAGGGTGTACACTTCTGTAACACTTTAAATCACAGAAAAAGATAAGGGGACTAAAGAGGTATTTAGGTGCAGTATCTGGAAGCAGTATGACTGTTAGCATAGCAGAGCTAGTAAATTTTATTACATCAGAGAAGCACTTAGCTAAATTGTGTGAGTCTGCAGGTTCTGGTTAGTACTTCTTTGGTGCATGTGTCACAGCGCAATGTCAACCTGTTCACAGATTCAAGTCTATTTTTAATCAAATGATGTGTAAAGAACTACTCAAGTAGTTTCTTTTTTTCTCTTTAAGGATACCTTCAAAAGAACATCCTCTGTGCTAGGCTGCAGTATCCCATTCTCCCTCCTCCTTGCAATGTTCCTGGCTGCAGAATGGTACATCTAAAACAAGAAAGGTTTAGTGTTTGCTCTCCCTTACCTTAACTCTAGATTAGAGACAAAGTAGATTTCAGTTCCTACACTGAAAAGAGAATAGAACCTGAGTTTCTCGCCTCATGGGTAACTATAATTAGGTCTAACCACTAAGTCTAAGGGTTCAATTCATTAACCCCAGCATGCCATGTGCGCATGCCTCAGTGTACTGAACGCTGATGGACCTGAACAAGCTTTACAGATCATGGATGCCTGCCTACTTTTCTTCACCAGGAACTGCAGCTCCTAGTAGCAAAGCAGGGTGGCAGCTGTGGGAACTACCTCACACAAGAATAAATTGCAGCAGACCAGCCACTTCCTTGAAAAGAATCAATCTCCTACAATCTTCTGCCTCACAGGTACTATGTGACAAAAGTCTGCACAGGGAGAGGTAGAGCAGAATACCTGACTTCTGATAAATTGACTCGGTAGAAGTTTGGACAGCCCAAAACCCTGGAGGTTCTTGGAACTATTAGTCCCAGGCAGTTAACCTGCAAAATGACATTCAGGCTCCATGAAACCTCCTGAGGGATTGGATTCTGGCTTTGACTTTTGAGTCCTCTGTGGTATTGTTACAAAAAGGGGCTGGTGCAGTCTTCTCCTGCTCTGTTTTTTGAGGAAATTACCTTTGGATTCAGTGCTTTGTGCAGGAGCCCAGAGTACCAATATGCACTGGATCAGCCTCAGTACAGACTTAAGTGAAGGAATACACACTTAGTGGATATCAAACACACTTAGCTACAAGACAGGCACTAAATTGCTCAGTTTTGCCACAGTAGCCACACCTCTTGGTGTGTGCAGAAGCAAAATGATATGCCTGTAAGCAACTTCACTGAGAAAAATAGGTCGTTTATAAAATGACAAGGACCAAAGATAGTAGGCAGGATATTTGTTGAACACAGTCTTTGGATTTAAGCCTCATCAATAAAACATGAACTGTACATACACAAATATATTGCACTAGAGGATTCAAGTAAAGCATGGTTCCGTTTAAGAAAGCCTATTTCTCTGTGTACTCCCTCCGATAATCTGTTTCCATTAACATTAGTGCCTTCATCACCATACCAAGTCTATTGAAAACCATTTTAAATACACATTCTTGAACTCTTTGCTAGAAAGCACTCACCTCTGTAACGACCATGGGCTATATTCCTCAGGCACTATGGAGAGGAAGTCAGAGTGAATAAAGCTGAACGGGTTTTGGCCCCTGTGGGCCTAAATTGCTTTTGAAAACAATCCTGAACATTTTGAATGCTGCAGCATAACAGAATATTTACTCAGTAAATATCACTCAGGTGTCTTCCAGTGTAAATATGATAAATACAGCATCACAAGATTCAAGAGGAATGTCTACCCTAGGAGCAAGGAATGCTGACAGGTTTCACACATGATGAAGGAGCAGATATCCTACTGCACGTCTTCATCCTCACCATTCACCAGTCTTACCCTCCACATTGTCTTTGAAGGATGTCACCACAAAAGATGTTTCTCTCCAAGAATGAATTCAGAAGGAGACCTAGTTTTCTTTTCTTAATGAAGTTAACTTGATTTGGAATTGCTGAAGCACAGAGAGAGTGAAAATCTGCAAAGCCATTTTGCAGATGTTTTTCATAGCAAGGCTACACTGTGGGCATGCAGGACTGACTGGAATGCCTAAGCTCAGACCTCCCTGAAAGAGCTCAACCAGATGCTCTTGACAAGCTCTATAAGCTGTTCTGGAAACACTAAGATGGGACAAAAAAATGAGAGAAACTTTCATAAATGTATCATACCCTCTGAGGACTGTATTTATGACCCACTAATGCATAGTCTGTCTTACTGCTAGTATGATCCTGATATTTGTTAGATCTAAGACTAATACATTTTTGTAACATTTTTTCCATATTACTTGTAACAAAAAATGAGTAATTGAAAATACAAGGGAAAGGGACTGTAAGTAGAGGTGCTGGCAACTTCTCATGGTTATCTTGTTCTGTCTTTTAAAACAACTACATTTTAAAATTCCCGGAACATTTACTTCTTTCCCTTGGACTGGGTGTAGCATCTAAACCACCTTTTTTGCAATGCAATTTTTAAACTGCTCAAGATAGCACAGGTTATGTGCTACTCCTGTATGACAACCACAGGCTGTCTCACATCTCAGCTTCAAATACAAGGAGACATAAATGGATGTTTTTTATCATATCTTGCCTGTAACAAACACAAAAATGGGTGGGAAGAGTGGAGTCTCAGCTCCACCTCCTTTGTCATCAACCAACAATGGGCTATACTGCACAAAACGAAGCGAGTATTGCTCTGTCTCATACAGCTGCCTGAAGTAAAGTACTACCTGTCTGTGGTGCATCCCAGGGACACGAGAAGGATCTTGTATGTGGCACAGTGCTTCTTATAGCACCTTCCAGCTTCGTACAGCTTTCCCTGTCACCAAGGCCTATCTCATATTATGACACAGTCAATCCCCAATATATTTCTAAAGTTAATTTGGGGCCCAGTACTGCCCACCAGTTTAATGCTCATGAAGTGAATGAAAGATTCCTACTCGATAGGACACACAGGCGATTGAGAGACAGCCTATGATCCTGAAAAGCACCCTCACTCCAGCCACTGCATCAGCATATAGCAACTTCATAGCCTTGTTTTGATCCCAGGGAACTAAATGGAAATCATGTAACTCCTTATGAAAAATTAAAGGTATAAAAGGTGCATGACTGACTGACCACAAGCTTAAAAAAATCTTAAAAAGGAAAAAAGCCCAAAGCTAAACCCTATTCTCCTGCTTTCAAACCCTCTCCTCCTAGTTTCAAGAGTCACATCCATTCATTTATTTTCCTCTTGGAAAGCAGAAAGGTGAAATTTAAGGTATTTCTGCTGTGGGTGAGTAGCTACCAAGGGCAGCAAATGTACCAAAAATTTCTCTGTGGTTTTGAACAGCACTCCCTCCACGGCAAGACTGTTTCTAACATTCATGTTGTATAAAAAACCCCAAACCCCTCCAACTGAATCTGGTGAAATTTCATTTTGCTCACATATTTAATAAAAAATGAAAGTAAAAGCATTCCATATGCAGGTCTATGTTGCTAGTGGGAGCTGTGGTCATGCTAATATCAGAAACAAAAGACAGTCCTATAAATTAAGATACATGTATAAAAAAAAAATCTGCTGTACTGGCTTAGCTGCTTAATGCTAAAGGTTGCATACTACGTTGCAGACGATTATTTGTTTTCTCCTCTGTGACTTTCACCTGCAAGCAATGCAAATGTTTGACCAGGTCTTCTGAGGACAGGGAGATATCCAGTAGAAACCAAACATCTGTAAGCACATGTAGACTGCCTTTCAAGGGAATCCCTTTCCAACTTTCTCAAACACACTTCTCATGATTACCACCTGCTGACTGAAATTTAAGTGGAATAGATGAAGAACAAAATGGGAGGTGGAATGGCAGGCTGTCCTGTGTTTCATAAAATGTTTAAAAAAAGATTTGTTTGGAGGTGAAATCTTGCTACACACCTCAAATTAAAGCATGAGTCCCTAAACATATGGGATCTTTAAATGTGTACTTAAAAAAAAAAAAAAAAAAAAAAAAAAGATAACTGCAAAATTAGAATATTAAGACGTTTTAATATTCAATTCTACTAATAAGCTCAGGGATTGAGGAGTTCCTCCCAAATCTGTTACTCAGCAGAGTGATGAGTCTTCCACTCAGCTCATGACCTGACATTTCTTCAGTCCTTTGCCTCACTGCAGTGTCTGGCTGTTCACGCAATGGTACTGGAGGGGAAGGATGCAGGTCATCTTGAGTGTCACCACGTGGCACATACAGGACAACCAGGTGACCAGGCCCAGTCAGCATGGGTTTATGACAGGCAGGTCCTCCTTAACAAGGTGACCCGCTTAGTGGTTGAGGGAAAGGCTGTGGATGTTGCCTACCTAGACTTTAGTAAAGCCTTTGAGACCATTTCCCACAGCATTCTTCTGGAGAAACTGGCTGCTCATGGCTTGGACGGGTGTACTCCTTGCTGGGTAAAAAACTGTCTGGATGGCCGGGCCCAAAGAGTCATGGTGAATGGAGTTAAATCCACTTGGCGTCCGGTCACTATTGGTGTTCCCCAGGGCTCAGTACTGGGACCAGTTCTGTTTAATATCTTTATCAATGATCTGGACGAGGGGATCGAGTGCACCCTCAGTAAGTTTGTGGATGACACCAAGTTGGGCAGGAGTGTTGATCTGCTTGAGGGTAGGAAGGCTCTACAGAGGGATCGGGACAGGCTGGGTTGATGGGCCAAGGCCAATTGCATGAGGTTCAACAAGGCTGAGTGCCAGGTCCTGCATTTGGGTCACAACAACCCCATGCAATGCTACAGGCTGGGGGAAGAGTGGCTGGAAAGATGCCCAGCAGAAAAGGACCTGGGGGTGTTGGTTAACAGCTGGCTGAATATGAGCCGGCAGTGTGCCCAGGTGGCCAAGAAGGCCAACGGCATCCTGGATTGTATCAGAAATAGTGTGGGCAGCAGGAGCAGGGAGGTGATTGTCCCCCTGTACTCAGCACTGGTGAGGCCGCACCTCGAGTACTGTGTTCCGTTTTGGGCCCCTCACTACAATAAAGACACTGAGGTGCTGGAGCATGTTCAGAGAAGAGCAACGAAGCTGGTGAAGGGTCTAGAGCACAAGTCCTATGAGGAGCGGCTGAGGGAACTGGGGTTGTTTAGCCTGGAGAAAAGGAGGGTGAGGGGAGACCTTATTGCTCTCCCCAACTACCTGAAAGGAGGTTGTAGTGAGGTGGGGGTCAGTCTCTTCTCCCAAGAAACAAGTGATAGGACAAAAGGAAATGGCCTCAAGTTGTGCCAGGGGAGGTTTAGATGGGGTATTGGGAAAAATTTCTTCACTGAAAGGGTTGTCAAGCATTGGAACAGGCTGCCCAGGGAGGTGGTTGAGTCACTATCCCTGGAGGTATTTAAAAGCCGTGTAGATGTGGTGCTTAGGGACATGGTTTGGTGGTGGACTTGGCAGTGTTAGGGCAATGGCTGGACTCGATGATCTTAAAGGTCTTTTCCAACCTAAATGGTTCTGTCATTCTATGAACTTGCTGATCATCAGAATAACTAGGGCTATACTTACACTTAATGTAAAAAAGCAGCCACACCTTCTGTTGCAGGCAGAAGTAAACGAGATGCCGAGACAGCATCCAGGGAAGATGTGGCTGTCCACGGATTCTTGTATCAGTGTGCACTGCAGTTTGTACTTACTACAGTGTCTGAAGGTTTGTTGATCCTGACTTTGGCTGTATGTGTGGGTGGGGAAGGTTCTGAACAAGTCTGCTTACATTCTGTACAGTGCAAGATCCAGGCCCACAATACCTTCTACTGACAGAGGAGTATATACAATTTTGACATCACTAAAAATTTTGAGAGTGACCTAAGGAAATGGCTGTATAAAAAGTTTTTTAGCAGCCACCAGCAATGACTACAGTACCTAAAGTTGATTGAAAACTCAGGAAAAGTATCACAAAGATTCCTTTTTAACAAAGTTTAAAAAACTTTTTAACTCAGTTTTTTTTGACAAAACCCATTCATTTTATAAAATAGGTTTTCCAAATGTTTTCCTTACATTGTCTTTTCCAGAATTTCCACATTACAGTGTCTTTTCCAAATTTATATGTTATCTGGACTTAATTTTGGATTCTGTGTTAGCAAGTATCATCCCTGCTCATTCTTATTTTTTCTGGCAGAATAAAAAAACTATTGTGAGTAACATATCTAAAGAAAGTAGATGACTCTGTCATTCCTAGTAATGGTATCAGCAGGACATTCTTTCAGGTACTTTGGACAACACTTAGGAAGCTTATAGTGTTTTTCCATTGCACTACGTACTCTTGACCTAAACAGATAACTTCAGTTTCCATACAAAAGGCAGAATTTTTGAACTTTCTAAAATATTGGGACTACATATAAACACATGATGTTCAATTTCAATGGAAAAATAATTATTTTAATTGAATCATTTATTTGGTGTGCCTGATATGTTAAGAAAACATTAAAAATGAGAAAAAAAAGTCCAAAATAACTATCTTCACAAATCTAAACAACATTAGCATACAATCAATTCTTTTCTGTACATCAGTTGATTTAATCTCTCTTCATCCTTTCTGTCCTATGCTTTGTCACACAAGTGGAGCAGTGAGATAAATCAACCATTTATTTGCTTTATTGCATAAATCTCACAGCAATAAAATGGAATTGATCACATAAAGAAGTTTAAGATGGGTTTCAGTGAATCCTTGAGATGCTGTAAATTAACCATGTAAGCTGATATTATATTTCCTCAAGGGAAATATATTTTAATAGATCTTTTCTGAACATTTTCCTCCTTTAATATATTTATAAATGTTGCTACTATTCTTATTTTTTTCTAAGATGATTAAAACATTATTTTTCCCTAGTGTCGTGTGTTGCAAAACAAATCAAGAAAATCTCTTCATTACTTAGAAAAATATACAGCAAAATCACCGGGAAATTTAAATTAAAGGTATGAATGTATCTTCAGCAACAATTAATGTATTTTATTTTGTTTAAATCAAAATAGATGACACTGCAAGAGGATCCATGAAAATGGAAAGCTACACTGTATGTAGCATGTAATGCTATCCTGAGATAAGTTTTAAAGGAATGAAAATTGAGCTAGTCAACTCATCCTTTGCATCTAATTGATACTGTCCATAATATAGTATTTTAAATCATTAAAAAATGTATTTCATTAATTTCAAATCTGATTGGTTTATAATACTGGAGAGTATAGTCTAAATTCCCATTGGGAAAGTACACATTAATGATTGTATGTGCACAGATGTCATTTAAAACAGGATTGCTACTAACTCACAAATAGCTACTGTATGAATATTGTTAGTACAATTTCCTCTTCACTGTCATGTCTCTCTTTTGCAGAGGCCTGAACCACGAAAGTGCAGTCTTTGCTTGCTCTTGATATCCTCTACTAAATCTGTCCAATATGTACCGATTTGTGAAATCATGACAATCTGTTTTAAGATAGTTATCACCCTCCGAGAAATTGGAAGCAAAGCATGAATATTTTTGTACTGGTCCGCCCAGTGGAAATGAACATTAACAAAAGTAGAGAACTAGGTTAAACTATGACTATGAAGATGAAAGCACCTTCACTATCCCCAGTCTTAAACAACTTATCAAACCTGAGTAGTTTATTATGGAAATACAGGATTAAACCATCTGAAACCAGTGACAGACAAGGTAATATCCATTCCTTCAATAATCCAATAATATGTGATGAATTTAGTTTGCTCTAAGACCATTACTTCTAGAGTGACAACTGTCACATCTGTGTGGTTCCTAACCATCAACCCTTAAATAAAAACTAGTGTACTTTTACTATTATTACTTTCCTTTCTGGTGAACAGCTGGCTGGTGAATCTGGGTTGAAACACTCCATTGTCAGATAATAAACATCATCATGAGGCTGATTCATCAAGTGGTTTATGTGAATGGAAATCATGCATTTTTTTGGCATGGAACAAGGCTGGCAAACTTTGATTCTGACTTAGAGTATAAACTCAGAGTTACTTGTGTACAGTGATATGGATAGGGTGAAACCTAAAATATTTTTATGAGACAAACTGGTAACAGCATGGAAAATAACATTGAACTTTGCTACATAGTGTAAATGTTGACCAGAAATAGTAGGATTTGTATGGGATCCTGTAAAAAAAAATCTTCTTTATGTTTCCATAATATAATTTGGTTCACTGAAAGGAAATCCAATCAGATTAAGGGCATGGTAAATGTTTTTGGCAGTATTTTGCCTTGTTACTGTAATTTGAAGGGGCTGACTCTTCACCATCTTTAGACAAAAGAGGGCACATGTAAAATAAAACAAAAGGATGAAACAGGATAATTGATTGCAATAGTAAAGCCAGTGCCAATCTGCTAGCTCTTTTATTTTGATTACTAGACTTTCCAGATATAGAAGTAAAGGTGTGGTTTCATTATACACTATGCTAGCACAGCTATATAGTTCACTCTTAGTCTATTCTATTCTTCCCCTTCTTTCTTGCACCATACACAGTTGCTTATTCATTTGTTTCAGATCTAATTATGGTGCAAAGAAGTAAGTGGAACAGCTCACTGATCTGTTAGAAAACGAACTCATTAAAAAAAGGGAAAAAAGACTTTCTGTCAGATCAGTGAGCTCAACTGATTTATACACACAATTGCTAGTTGCAAGAGACGGACATGAATTTCCTAGAAGAACCTCCTTTTCAGAGGCAATGTAGAACTGTACTGAATTAGGTGCAATCTTACAGTACGTCCTCAGAAAGATAAATACAAGCGTAATGACTAGGAAATGTAATATGCTAGAAAAGCTTCGTGATCAAAAGTTGTTTATCTTGCAGCTTTTACATAAGCAAAATAACAATTGCTTTCTACAGAGACTTTGTACGTATAGGACTCAAAGTACACCATTTCATCAGATCTGTAGGGTTCCCATATTGGACTTGGTCTTTGTAAGAACCATAAGCTTCAGCAGAAAGTTACTATATTTGAAACAATTATCACACAATTTCAAACAATGCCATTTTCATGAGGACTGGGTTTCCCATCTTCCCAGGAACAAGCCAACTATTTGCAGGCTACCATCTATTTCACAATATAATCATTCATTACCTAAAATTAACTTAACTTTACAAATGCTACATACCAGGAGTTAAGTTATCTTCTTAACTTTTACTTATCTCCTTTCCTCTTCTCTTTATCTGACATATCGCTTCCCACACATTTGGAATGGAAAGTTTTGGGGCAAGTAATATCTCATGTCATATGACATGAGCTGACATAATGGCTGCTGATCATTTTAGATGACTTCTATATTAATCTGCATTGATTTTCTATATTAATAGGAAAAGTAACAGCTGATATCAAGGTTCAAGAAGGTAATTTGTAATTTTAAAGAGGATTCATGAGAGTCATCCAGCATCCACGAAACATGTTCCAAATAAAGTTTAATGATGAAGAGAAGTATTGGCCTTCAGTCCTTTTCATTTAACAAGCTAACAATGCTTCCTTTTCTTTGCCAGCACTGAGAACATTTTGATTTACAGTGGATAAAACAGGATAAAATGTTTACAACTCAAGCTGGACAATCTTTCTTCAGAGACAGACTAAGCATATCCAGCTCCTGGCTAAAGAACTTTGAATTTATTGTCTTATCAGAGGTCAAGCTTGTAAGCTATTGTTGCAATGGCTCAACCTGTACTGCACTGTCCATAGCACCTGGGATGAAAGGATTAGTGAATCACCTCTTTCCACTATGTGGATCAATAGATAAAACACTCTCACAGATGCCTCTGAAGTTCCCTCAGATTATGATTAATGAGTTCATGATGTTTTCCTGTTGGCTTTTCAGTTCCCTCACTTTAGTTTGAGCTAAGAAAAGCCCATCGTTTCTTTGCACTCAAGAAGCCTAATTTCCAAGTTGTTTGATGGCTGCTACAGTTTTGTGTTCATGAACAGCATGCCCCACTCCAGAGAATTTGTTCAGTTTACATGACCAAGATATCTAGGTAAACACACCAGATGAATACAGGCAGCAAAAAGCAAGGAAACGTGGCTCATCAAGCATGAAAATGAACATTTTTTGCTCTTAATTCAAAAAGCCACCACGTTACCTTTCAGTCCAAAAGAGGCATTTCTGTTGGAAAGAACTCTTGTCATGACAAAGCAATACAATTAAGAATATATCACATAGCCTTAAATGAAGTTCATTACTACTCAAGGAATTAATATTGTTAACTAGGAATATGAATGACCATTTTAATGCTTCTTTTGATTTGCTTAGCAAGAAGAAGTTGGCAATATCAAACAAAAGGTACTGAAAGGGATGCTTTTGAATACATGTAATCATGTAACTATTCATACGTTTTACCATTTGGGTGGTAGTATATGTACAGAAGGATGTACTGTCTTATCACCTAAAGGTAGCAATTTTTGCCTGTTTATTGAAATGTTTTACTTGCACCTTCTTCCAAAAATGCAAACTGTTTTCAAAAGAAACTTCAAACTAGAAGTTTTGCTGTAAAAGTTGACTTACTGAGTTGAATTACTATGTAGCTAGTTTTCCTGCATTCAAGATCAACTATATCTTCCTTCTATGACACAAAGCATTGTTCTTTGACAAAGACATTGTTTTCAACTCAACAGCTGCTTCAGGCTGTATAAATTTAGAAACCATTCTATGGTGCAAGATAGGATAAAATTCTGGAATGGCACATACCTTACACTAATGCAATACATAGAGACACCAGAGAAAATACCTGAAGGGCATTTGTGTTGACAGTGCCAGTTTAAGTAATCAAATCTTGTTGATCCACCAAGGCTGAAAAATCTTGAGGTTTTTTTTGTTCACTGTCATATGTCTTGGTTTTAAATACTGTTACAATACTGAAATCTCCATTCTTTCAGAAGCTGGCAGTTCTGAGCATGCCACATACTGTAGTACTGAAGTGACTGAAGCAAAGCCAAACATTATATTTGTCATCATATTTCTGCATTTCCATTTTCTCCCCTGGCCCGTCATTGGAACAATTTGTCCTTGTCCTTTTCAAAAAATGCTCCCTTTCCAAATCACCCCTCAAACAGAACAAGCTGCCAAGAAGACTGAAAGGCACATACAACATGGTCATGATAGGTTGTAATGAGTGCTGTGGGTGTTAGCAATTACAATGTGTGCATTTGGTGTTCCAACTCAATAGTACTTTTCAAGATGATATTTGTACACATGGCTACTTGCAGTCTATATTGTACATCATAAATAAGGATTTTCTGTAAGGTGTACTAGGCATACTGACCAGGAAGGTATAATATTGTTTTATTAGCAGGCCTCTGGTATCATTCATTTCTACATCATTTCACTACTGTTTTTTTCATGCATTACATTCTGATGGCATTTGCAGGCTGAGGTGATATACTGATTTCTATGGGTTACAGATATCTACCATATACAGCATGCTACATCCCAACAGGGGTACTCACGTTTCTTTAAGCCAATATTAGAAGAATGTATATAGGATTTAATGTGCGTATCTGGATTTAGTATTTTAAATGTTATCAAAGTAGTGTTTTTACCCCAGTGACAAGCACTTTCAATACTCCAGCATCCGTCTAGTTTGAGGGAGACATTTTGTTAAGCTATGTGCACACACACAGTGTGTGCTTTAATCATGTTAGGAATTACAGAAGTGCTGCCTTCCACATTTCCCGTATCTAATACAAAAAGACCTTCCACTGTTCTGATGGTCTAAGAGACTGTCACTTGTGACCCCCCACGCAGGCACCCTCTGGAGGAGGTGCTCTCTGGGAGCACCTATGCCTGGTCAGATTCTGAATCAGCAGCCCTCAAGGAGCACCTCAAGAACAATCTGGTATATGGCTTCATCTACCCCTCCAACTCCCCTGAGAGGGCTTTCATGTTTTTTCTCATACAGAAGCATGGGAGTCTCTGCCCCTGCATGGATTACAGAGGCAGAAAGACATCAGAGTGAAGAACCAGCACCTCCTGCCTCTTACCCTGGAGCGCCCTGAACATCTGCAGTGGGCTCCCTAATTCACCGTGGTGGATCTACAGGGGGCCACTATGAGCATCCTGTGATGCCATTTAGTCTCTGCAATGCTCAAGCCACATTCCAGTATTCTATAAATGCTGTCCTGAGGGACTTGCTTCATAGCTATGCCACAGTATACCTAGATAACATCCTGGTATTCTGCACCTCTTGAGAGGTATGCATTGAAGGCATCCAGCACATTTTTGATCACATGCAGCAGTGCTGACTCTGCGTCAAATTGAAGAAATGCTCCTTTCACCAACACAGGTTGGAGTTCCTGGGGTAACTATGGGCAACATTGACTTGCACATAGACTCCAAGGAGACTGATGACATCACAAGTTAGCAGCCCCCTTCTAGCACAAGGTGCAACGGTTTTCAGGATTTACCAGCCTCTGAGGAAAGTTCATGAAGGGTATTTTGGGTATTGTGGCTGCCATAATGGCACTCACCCAAAAGAGGGCTTGATTTTCATGGATGCCTGAAGCACAAGCAGCTTTTGAGAAAGTACAATGGGTATTTACTGCAGTTTTTATCCTAACCCTGGTCTTTTACTGTAGAAACAGATGCTCTAACCTGTACCTTTTTCTCTGGGTAGCTCATCCCACTGAGAGGAATCATGCCTGAGATAATGAGCTCCTGGCAATCAAAGCTGCCTTTGAGGAGTGGCAGTGCACCTGTGAGGGGGCCAAAGGATTGAAAATGGTGATGACCAACCACCACAACCTGGAATAGTATTGAGGGATGAAGTGCCTCTCTCCCCACTTTGCCCACTGGGCCTCCTTCTTTTTGTGCTTCTCTTTACTTTCCTTTGGCATCTAGGAAGCAGAATCTCAAGTCAGATGCCTTGTCATGGAAGAAGGACCCAGACCTGGATGCACACCTCATACTTGCACCTTGTCCACTCTTTCTCTGAGTTGCTTCACTGCAGCCATGGCAGAGGATGAACTCATGGCAGAAGTTTACCAGGCCACTGCAAATAACCTGCTTCTGGCCCAGCATTGTGATGGCACAGTTTCCACCAACCTGTAAGCAGGTGGGCAGGTAACATCCCACAGGGACTACTGCAAACATGGCTCCTCCACTGATGCCACAGTGAATCTGAAGCTGCAAATGAGCTTCAGCACTTGAGTACCCAGTCCTGCAGGTAATGCATGGTATGGACATGTGTGGCTGATGATGTTTGGGCCTGTAACATCTGTACTTGTACCAAAAGGCCTCTGCAAAGACCGCAGGGTGTCTTACAGCCACGGTAAGAAAGGGTTGCAGTGCCTTGGTGGTATCTTAAGATCTCTCCCTCTCTAATCAAGCTATAGATGTAAACACCTGTATTGTTCCTACAGCTCTCATTGGAGCGAGTGGGTAGGAAAGATGGATCAACATTTCCATATCTTTCTCTTTCCCCACCCCGGATCATGTATGCAAAGGAAAAGGAAAGACCTTTCATTTTCATGTTCCAGATCTTGTGTTAGAAAATGGAGGCCCTGCCATTTGCATTGGCCCTTTGAGTAAAGTGCTGTTACACTGAGAAAGGAGAGCTGCCATGGAGTCTTTTACAGATTTCCTCCAGCTGTGCCGGTCCCTAGCTAGAGATCTCCTTCTTACTTTTTCACTGCAGGCTTAATTTTTGAAATTTTATTCTCTCTCACCACTGTTTCAGTGCACATGAGGTAAGCATAAAGGAAGAGTTGTCAAAATGTCTGTTGCATAAGTGCCTGGCACTCATGCTCTGATGGACAGTTTCTTCTCTGCCTTACATGTGAGATACCCTGTTCAAAAAAAAATTTAAACACTATTTTATTTGCATAATCAATGTATGTCTACTAAATTATGACTTTGAGATTATTCAGTATCAAATTTCTCATTTCATCCAACAATTAAACAGACAAAGTGTCTCCCATGGGATATTCTTTTCTCTTTCTTGGTCTCATGACATAATGTAAGAGAAAAATCTATGTACAACACAGTTTTAATCAAAGCTTTGTCATTAGCAATACAAGTATCTTAACAATCTTTGTTCTCCATAGTGAGCCTATACCTTCTCTAACTCTTTTCTTGGCTTGCTTACACCCTTCATTCAGTGTTGTTCTTTCTGACTTGGTCAGACTATTTTTCTCATTGGAAAATGCAAGCTGTCTAGCACATCCTCCATTTATTACTAGTTTTAGTCCACAACTTGCAAAAAGTCTTGGTAAACTGTTAATACAGAAAAAGTGTTAATTGTAAAATAATTTTTCTGGTGAATTTTCTTTGGATCAGTCTGTGATATTTTGGAGCTTTGCACATTGGAATATCTCTTAAGAAAACCGTAACCATTTTGATTGGAATATAATTTCTCTGCAAAAGTTGTATACACTTAAAGTAACAGCAAAATCCTCACAGTTGCACACAGAAGGTGTAAAGATACAATGTGAAAACAACAGGGTGGAAGAAATAAACTGGAAGTGAATATGTAAAATAATGCAAATTTTAATAGCACCAGCTTTCTGTAATACAAACTGTGAGGTGCTATTAGCAAAACAAGCAAAGATAAAAAGAACAGTAATCTCATAAACACAGAGAAAAAAGTAGGAGATGATGTAAACAGAGTACTAAGAAAAGAGCACAGCCTTTTTTTGGAAGCTCAGGTCATGATTTGTCTTAGGAACATTGGTACAGAATACTGGACAATGCTGTGATTGTGCCTAGTCATGTGGAAATTTGATTACTGCAATGACCATTTATGATTTCTGCCTTGCTAGCTTGACAGTGTCAGCTGTTCAGTGTACAGGTCCCTATATACAGCACTGAGATTTTGACCACACAGCTTTGTTGCTGTTGTTCTTGCACTGCTCAATGGCAACCTCCTGAGCTTTGGCTCCGTAGCGTTTTGTATTGTAACATTTCAGGCTGACATTTGTTGTAAGGCACCTGATTCACTGCTCCTGCAGCCAGTACACCTGAGCTTCCTCCTCCATGGGCAGAGTCGTTCATGGTGCTGTTTCCCTGTATCAGTCCTTGCTGTTTTACCAATCGCTTCTCATTATGCCCTTCTAACACCTGGTAGGATGCTAGGGATACCAGTCACTGTCAGCTGAATCACCAACAGACCTTATTCCCAACTCACAGGATATCAGGTGAAATTGGAAAAAAGCTTTATACTTCTCTGAATGCAAGAACTGTAATTTTGCTCAGTCCTTAAAAGGTCCTCACGGGCTCAGAAAACTCTGTAAGCCTTTCATTTCCCATATGTATCCACATAATATCAAGATACATTCTGGCATGTAAGAATAATTTTCAACTTTTATAGAAGTGGATTTATTAGATATGCATAAGAAAGATACTTGGCATGCATTGTCTGTAGTAATTTTTCATATAGAGCTCTCCTGGATCCTAATGTATAAATACATACCATCTTGCAAGTTACACAGCCCCATTAGGCTGAACAGAAAATATTTAGGTCTGGGAGTCTGTTTCAATGCAGACTTTGAGCTCTGGGTCAGAGAGCTTGCTTTAACTACCATCTGTATCTCAGCTATCTCCAGACACAGCATAGGACATTTTTCCTTCTTTCTCCAAGGATTGAATGACCTTCCACCTGACAGTCATTCAAGTGATTCTCTTAACGTTTTAAAGTTAAATGCAAAACATTTCTCAGAGTTATTTCCCACTTGATAGTATACACATGGCTACATCTGTTATTCTTTCCTTGTATTGCCCCCTGGTACTTGAAGGACAGATGATAAATCTGGGCTAGATTGTATCTGGCTTTGCATAGGCTTGCAGTGAATCAGACAAAAGGGTACAAGGAGCTCTCCCTGCTTCCTTAAGCATCCAGGCAAGGGGCAGACACAAGAGACACTCTCAGCCCTGATTTAGTAGAGCTCTGAATGTGCACAATTGGTGTATTTAATATTTATAGAAGCACTGAGTGCCAAAAAAGGAACTAAGGCCATGGTCTTCTGATTGGGTCAGCACTGGAGTTAGGTGCCATTTTTTTTGAACTTTACTCAGAAATACAATCCAGAAGACACCAAAAATACTAGCAAATGTAGTTTGGATTTCTTGACTAGATTTACCCTGCACTTCAAAAACAAAACAAAACCACACCAAAACCCCAAGTAAAACATTTCCCCTCCCCCTCAAAAAAAGGATACAATGACAATAAAATTAAACATTCTGTTTCAGTTGACTCTCTGTCTTGATTTTTTTCAATTGGATCAGCAAATTAGAAAAAAATCCTGTTTTCTACACAGTATAGGCAATGAGAAAGGCCAATACTCAAGGAACACAAATTGTACCTTTTAAAACCAGAAAAGGAATACAAGACTGTACGGGTCCATCAGACCCCTGAATATATCAATTTCATCCCTTTCATACACCAGTCACACCAATCACACTATACTTTAAAATTGGTTACACTGTCTTAGTTTGCTTCTCCTATTAAAAGGCTATTCCAAAGCCTACTTCCACTGACAATCAGAAACCTTTTAGTTTTAAGATCACAGTTGTCCAAGGCTACTATTATCATCCAATTGCTCTTGTACTAGTATTGCCCTTTAAACAATTCATTTTCTGTAGTGTTCACTTTCTTGCCTTTGTGCAATCATATACCCTCACAGGCTTCAGTTCTCTAGACTGAGCCACAAAGCCTATTTTTTTTTTTCAAAAAAGAAAAAAAAAAAAAGAGAGCTTATTTTACAATAAGGCTTTCTTCTGATTATTACGGTAACCCTTTTCTTTACCCTTTCCAGTTTGAAATAACCTTGAATGGTGAGTACAACTAACCATAGCATTCTAGATGACGTTTCATTTGTCTTGTGCAACGGCATTAGTGGTTCTTTTTAACTCCAGGCTGTGGTTCTCCTGGTGCTTCCAAGCATAAGTAACATTTACCTTATCACAGCAACTCAAATTTTTTGGCAAGCCTCATGCAGAAGTGATGGAGTTAATAACAAAAAAAGCATATGAACAGAGTATACTCCTGAGGAGTTTGAGGAAATTGTTATAATAAGACTATTAACTTTGGGTTAAAGGAGAAAACAAATAAAAGACAAGTGTTGTTGCTAAGGCTTTGGGTCAGATAAGCTAGATTGAAATAATATTTGTTTTAGCTTTGGGAAAAGAAAAGTAGCAAATTGGGAAATAAGAGTTATTATTACAATTAGAAATAGATAAATATAAATAAGATTAGCTAAGTAGTTTAAATCAAATAACTAAGGATGGAAACAGTCCTGCATTGTGACTATGAGGTTATAATTGAAGGCAGGGGTTAGGCATTTTTAAGTTCTTTGCTTTGTGTCTCCCAATATACTGTTGGACTGATTAGCCACTGGTGTTTCTCACAAGGATGTACTGTCCACTACCCAATTTAACTTCACTTCTCAAATAGAACACTTTGAACACAGAAAGCTTTCTATTTGGGACACTGAAACTTATAGCTATACTACCATTACTATTCAGCATTACTCATACTGAAAACAAAAACAAATTAATTCAATTTGAGGGCAATGGTTGTACTACTTTTAATGTCCTTAGCAATCTTTTTTTTTCTCTTCTCCTTCTTTAACTTTATATTTGCATGGTCAATAAGCACATTGTCAAGTCTAATGCGCCATAAAAGTTTCATTTCAGTATGACTTCTGGAACTTCTCATTTTATTCTACAGGATGTAAGGTTTTACATCCTTTGCAGTTCCCCTGTTTAATCCTAATGTCTTATTTGTATGGGTTATTTGTCCAGTTTTGAGCTTTTCTGAGAGTCTTCTAGCTCTCTGCTTGGGATACACATTCATGAACATTTTTGGACATGCAAGACAAAGGACTTCCAGGCCTTTTTCACATTCAAGTGAAATTTTAATCTGAGCTCTGTTGCCTATATGAGTAACTAATTACTTTTGTCTACCTTAGCTTGCCTACTCAAAACTGATACCCTTCATTACAGGCCTCTATTTACTCTTCTATTTAATTAAAATTCTATTACGTTATGATCATGCAATCCAAGTCTATTTTCCACAACTGACATTTTGTATAATGTCCTCACTACTTAAAAAAGGCAAGTTTAAAAGCAAATCAGCTTTGTTGGTTCACTGGTGAAGGAACCTGATCACATTCTGATGGAACTTATTCTTTATGAGTTGCTTTTGGTCAGAAGCTCTAGCCAGGAAATTAAACAACTCTGCTGTAGACGATTTTCCTAGGGTATACACTGACAAGATTTTGCATATTCAGTCTTAAGAGTGTGGTGGCATGAAACTCTTCCATGACAGGTAAGCTTCTCTGAGGCATTCACTTCACTGACTGAGAGCCAAGGCTCTTGAATGCTCCAGGGCAATTACCCTGGAGCTTCGTGAGATGCTTGGAGCAGTATCGGTGGGGCTCTACTTACAGTATTCCCTCACAACCAGGTGCAGTTTCATTTCTGTTATACTTTGCTTCCTTAGTTTTCCACACTGCAAAGAAAGAATGTTCTCCCCATTGCTTTTTTTATTTTTTTCTCTCTCTGACAATGAAAACCCATATTCTCAAATAAACTATATAATATAAGCCTGAGTTTTAAATAATAGAGACTATTGACATAATCAACTAACATATATGCTTTATCAGCTTTTTACTAGCCATGTTGTTACAAAGTAATTTCAAAGCTGTTTGCAATTCCCTCATATGCAAGATGAAGCAGGGTACTGAATGAAAGACAGGCATCTGTGAGGTGCAGAAGGAGTGGCAGTAATACATTTGTCTTATTTAATTTCATACTAGGCTTACAGAAAGGAGGCCCTCTAGAATTAATTTAACAATTGTTATGCTCTTTTGCATCACTGTAATCTAAAGGGAAAATTTCTGTGTGATGCTCTTTCTCTGAGGGCTTTCGGTTTTCAGCCACATAATTTTTCTTTTGAAACCATGACTTTCTTTTCAAAACATTCAGTCAGACTCAGGGAAGATCCATTATTATTCCATGGACTGTGTGGCTTCATATATTGGTACTGAATGAAAGACTCAATGCATTTCATCAGTATGAATGCACTCCAGTACTTTTTAGGACAACATTGGGAGGTTATACTGCAACCTTTGTAGGGGATACTAGCAGAACACTATTAATGTTAAGAAGTACTCAAAATAGATTAAGATCACATAGCCAAAGACTACCTTTTGTACAGAGAGCGCTACCCCTTTCTCTATCATGGATGCCTCCATCCTGACTGAAAAAAAGCAGTTAAGCATATACTTAGTTTTCTGTCAACATGCATGTGCCAGTCTGAAAGCAGGACAGTGAATCACATTTCCAAAAATTAATTGGAGGCAACTGTTCTTTGGGGCATTGCTTCAATATTACTCCATTTCTTTTCACCCCTCATGTGGGGTCCTAATTTACACTTGTGTAATTCCAGTGTAGTACTCAGCCTCTGTAATGAGACTGCAGCATGAGTAAAAACACTTACAAGCAGATTTTCATCTTCCTCTAAATTAGCAATTCTGCAAGAATGTCAAATGGTCCTGCTCAACACATTGAGCTGGCCATGTCTGAAAATTAACTTTCTAGTCATTGCTCCAGCCCACGTGGCACTTGACAAGTGCTACAATACTCAGGAAAGACCATGTTAATTATCACATGACTATTATTTATATCTCTATTTCTTGAAACAATATTCAGTCATTAAAGATAGTGAAAAATGGCACTATCCAGAATGAATATGAAATGAATATTCATAACACAGCTAATTGTCACTGACATCTCAAATTTCATTATAATTTCTGTTTTGCTTAGCACTTTCTCATACTCGCAATAAACCCATCACTATGCTATTTAATTACTGACTACAACAGAAGTCCAGACAAAATTACATATGCACAATAGGAGCCTACATTTCATAATCAGCTATATAGTTAGGATGTTTGGAGAAATGTTTCTTGTATAGGTATAGATGTATTTATGTAGCATAACAAATCTTAACATGCTTAACAGAATCTCCCACTTTTTTTAATAGGCATTGCATGTTTTAATTCACAGCAAATCTAATAACTCAGGAGTTTCTAAACTTATTATTGGAACTAAAATAAACTTTTCCCTTCTACTGGGATATTATAATAGGCTTTATTTATTTACTCTGTGCATTTCATCATTCCTTTGAAAGTGCACGTAGGAAAATACAACTAAATAAAAAGGCTTGCAAGTGAGCCATTCTAATGTTTATCAAGACCATTATTTTTCTTGCAAGCTTGTTAAGCTCTTAAATACGTATTTGTATCAAGCTAATTTAGGCCCATAGTTTTTGTGTAATATCACCTACTTCACATAAGCACAGACAATAAGGGAGCTTAATTTAAAAATGGCTACAATTATAATGCTGGCTCTATAAAGCTAAAGGGAGATTATTTTAGCTTTAAAAATTGACTTGGGGAAAATTAACACAGTGAACAAGCATATTAAATACTAACTGCTTCAAACCATACTGATTCTTGCTGCTTCTAAAAAAAGAGCTATCTAATTTAAAATATGTCTCAGCCTTTAAAGAGTACTTCTCTTACAAATACTTACCTTTACAAACATTATCCTTTGAAGTGCATTAAAAAGGGAGCTGTTTATTGCCAACAGTTTGGAACAGGGCACTGTGATGGGGGAGTCTGTCACAGATAGGAAAGCAGTCATTTGGGGAGGAGAAATTATGATGGTTTGATCATGATGTATTTACCGGAGTTCCTGGGACTGGGGGTCAATGGATCCTCCTTTCTGTAAATGGGAAGAAGTCGACCCCTAACTAGAGGGTGGTCAAGCCACACTGAACAGCAGGCCTAGCTGCAGAATGCCCACTGATTTCTGCTTGTAATAAATGTCAGCCTCTGAGGTTGTTATTTACAAGCTCTCTCTGTGGTAGCCCTGAGATTCCCAAGGCATCGTTGGTTGCAGCATTATGCACAAGTTCTTTCAATCAGAGCAACCAAAGCGACAGAGACTGAAGCTGACAGGTCACAACCCCGTTACACTTTATAGTGACTGACATTCTTTTTGTTTAATGGGCACTTAAAAAATCTAAGCCATTTTAGTTTTCCTAAGAAAATGTTTGTGTATCTATTAAAAAAAGCTTCTATCCACTTCTCTTAGGTGTGCTATCATTCTTTCCTTTTCTTTTCTGCTGCAGAAGATTCACAGATGTATATAAGCAGGAATGACAAAAGAGCTGAATGTATGAGAAAGTTGTAACCTGATTGTACATTTTCATTCTCTAAAAAGGGTAACAGGCAATATTTGAAAAATTCTGTAAAGGGAAAAATCAGTGCAGACATTGAGTTTAAAACTGATGCTGTCTGTATGGCTCCTAAAAAAGCCACCCATGATTATTCCAACTTAGATAAAGAGTGAATGGGAAAAACTCCAACAACTATAAGAAGCACATTGTACAAAGACTCTTTCTTGACAAAGAATTGTCTGGTGACACTCACAGGCCTAGTTAGCTGCCCCTCTCCTAAGAGTGACTAACAGCTAATGACAGTCTGCCAAAGAAGTTCTGCTGAAGCTCATATTTGATACCTGTGACATTTAGAACAGGAATGTAGGAAAAAAGATGTTAATACTGGGAAAAGAATGAGTGAAGTGGAACACCACAAGAACTTCAGCACGATTAATTTGTTAATCTTCATCTCTACCTACAATCGCCGGTATTTTCTTTACTCCAGGAAGCAGCTAGCTGTCTGATGCATCCTTACGCAGGAAGTCTGTTTAAACATGTTAAATATAAAGACATATTTTAAGTGAATTGAAGAATACATCTGTGAGCATGTGTTTAAATGACATTTTAAACAAGATTTTTAAACAAGTGTTTCCTTGAACTCAGTCCTTCATCATCAGTTAATCAGCTGGGACAGAACAGCTATACTGTGGTAGTGCAGAAGTGTGTGAAACAGGGCATAAGATTCAATTCATGGCTAAAGCACTCCCAAAGATGCTGGAGTCACTGTTAATGGCCTGGATTCTCCAGGTAGATCAAAGGCAAAAAAAGCAGACAAGATACCTTGAACATTCAACTGAACCATGGAAATTAGAAAATGTTCTCAAGTGAGAACAATCAGGTTCTGTAGCACCACACATCCACTGCATTTTTTTCTAATCTTTATGATTTGGAGATAACTTTTCAAACGTGATCTAGTAGTAAACTAGTGTTGCGTTTTCTTCTTTGGTTTGCAGTCAGAGAGGTCCAGGAGGAATGCAAAGATATGTTTTAGAGCTTTTAAAAAACACATGAATTTTAATGAGAATCCCTAAATTTCCCTTTGGTGTGGTTGATACTGCTTTTCTGATTATAGCAAATGTTGAGTGAAGCTGCTATTAAGTTATTTAGGGCTTCAAACTGACAGTACTGAACTCACTATGTGAAAAAGAAATCAGTTGTCAGAAACGAGATGGACAAATAAATAAATATACTGGTGGAAGTCAGAAAAATTATTTTGCAATAGTGTTATTGGAATTGCTGCAAAAAGCATGGCTTTAATCTATTAGAGAAACCCATTCAATGTGAAGACAGGATTTTGACAAGAACAAAGAGGCGACAATGTGAAAACAATTACATACTAGTTTATGAGAGTTTATACTATTAAACGGGTACAGTTGTCATATTTGACCTCACCTGCAGAGTAGGTTTTTTACAAAATAAGCAACGAAGAAAACAAAATGTAGTAACTGTAATAAACACAATGTAGCAAAAGACCATTTAATTGCAAATTGTGATCACAGAAAAGAAAGACAACAAAAAGTAAGCCAGTTGGTGAACCCTTCTCCTCTAAATGTCCCTTGTTCTACTCAATACCTACTGGCTATTTTAGTTCAGATAGCAAAATATCACCTCATCTGGTGATGAGATTCCTCTCATTCAGCTGTAGACATTGAGGTGAATAAGATTTGACTCACAGATTGAGACACCAAATTTAGGTATCTACATGTGAAGGAGATCTCCAAGACCCCAGTCTAATCAGTAAAATACTGGAGTTTCAGTCAGCTGTCTAAACACAGATGTCTATTGCCTTTCCATTTAAAATGCCTTCTTAGGGTATCTGGGACAACCTCATGGGACTGGCAGATATGACAGAGGACATCAGGGACACTTTTCTGAAGAAGAGGCTGGAGGCTAGGCAGGTATACCTGAGGCATCTCTAATAGCATTAGATATCTATGCATGGACAACTGCAGCGAAACCTTAGTCCATTTGATCAACGGATCCAGAGAGCTATTCAACCCACTCCAAAGTGGACATCTACAGCAGATCAACTTAACTGTTCCCTACATGTCCTTGCAGAGGGCCAGGATAAAATCAGCATTATGAATTCAATGGTGTGCATCTTCTTTCTTCTATGCATACAGATTAAGTGGTTGGTTAAAGGTTCTTCCACAGTGCACATGTTCTACAAATGAGCCAAGCCTTGGATTCATTGTTAACCAAGTGAACTTCCACAGCAGTAAATTTTACAATCTAGCAGGTAAGGCATGGGAGAGAAAGAGGATCATCATCTTGTTTTATGAAGCCACTTTATTTGGAATACTGTATTCAAATAAAGGAACTGTATTCTTAGAAATAGATTGGCAAAATGGAAGGAGTTCTTCAGAGAGCAAAAGAGATTAGGAATAAATGCTTAGTTCTTTACTTCTTAAATCACTTACATATTCCAAAGAACTCAGTGCTCTGTACCATGGACGAGTGACAAAAAGGAAGAATAGTATCAGCTTGTAAAAGTAGAACTTGCAAGAAAAGAAGGGAATTACAGCCAGAGTGTGAAAACAAAGGCAAGAAATATAAACTACCCAGTCAGTGACATTTTTCTAGTTATTCAGTAACCTCTGAATAACACACTGTATGGGATATGGAAATCCAAGCTTGATTTAGTAATAGAAAATGTACTTTAGAAGAGTGTCCTATATCAACAGGGAGACGGATGGGATAACCTGAAAAGTTCATCTATTAGCAACACCTATGAATTTTTCCACACGCTATTAGTTGTCAGATATTTTTTCAGAAAAGCAACTATCCTGATAAAGAAACAAGATTTGTCAGGAGAATACCAAATAACTCTCACCCAGAACTCACACTTGTAGGTCCTTAGCAGCACTGCCTTAAATCATATCTTTTCCCCAATATTTCTGTTTAGCAGATGCTCATTGGCTAGTACTCACTCTGGACTGGCTTTAAAGTAAAAGATTAAAGGCATTGAGTATTGATAACTGAATTAAAAGGGCTGTTTGCCAATAGCTATAACAGTAAGTAATGAATAAAGAGCATTGCCTGCTCTGTGTCCTCTTGACCATGCAGAACAATCATTAAGAATTAAATGCTGTGATTCAGTCCCCCTCCTCCCTTTTCCCCAAGAGGCAATGCCTCACACACCACCAAGTATGCAGTACTCTGGGAACAAAGCCAAAAGTAGCAACTTGTTCTCTGAATGAGAACAGCTCAAAAATAGGTCTTACCCAAGAAAGAGAGGTGGGGGGAGGGGAATGACAATGTTTCCTACTATTGCTTATAATGCACTTTTTTTTCTGTCTGTCTTAAATGAAGTTCAGGATTTTGGCTGTGAGGCTACATTAAAATGATGCTGTTTCCTTTACTCTTAACTTATTCTTTCACTTTTGCAATCATATACATAATGGAGCTAGACTGACTTTTTTTACAGGCAGGTCAGGTAAGTCACAGAAATTGATGATGTATGAAGTTTTGAAGGAAATACCTTCCACCATTCCACACCCCTCCTTCTCTTTCCCCCACCAATCTCTGCTCCTGGCACATACAAAAAAACAGTTGCATGATACATATTACATATATATCAGCTTTATACACATAGGGTGGCCAATATGTGTGTATATACACATAGATTTGCATTAACCCTTATGGTTAACCTGAAGAGCTATGGTGATGATTTAACTAAAATGCAACTAAAAATATAGCAGAGAAACAGAGACCCCGCTGTTGGCCTAAGTTTGCTGTCTTAGACTGGTTATACTAAAATAAGGGCATTGAATTCATTGTACTTGAAAGTAGGAACAAACTACAACAAAAATTACGTAATGTTTGCATCTCTTTTTAAATTACTTGATTTATTCTTCGTAGAATGCAATACAACTTTTGAATGACTCTCTCAGTTACATTTTCAAATGGTTTCTCTCTCTTTTGCTTACAATTCCCTGCTGAATGCTTTAAAGTACATGCTATTTTCCATTTGGAAAACATGTTGTGGTTTTTTTTTTTTTCCCGATATGCTTTTATTTCTAATGATGCTTAACATTAATGTCACTTCCCTATTTACTCTGTTTGCATATCGACCTTGATGTCAGCACAACACTGGTGCTGGATGTGGTTAGTTAAAATTAGTCCCCTCTGTTTGCCGTGTAGCAACAGAGCATAAAATGGGGATGATATCTGAATGCTCCAAAAACAGTGGCTATTGTTTAGTTGTTTCTACATGTTACATCTCCATGGATGACTACAAGGTAGAATGGGCTAAACACAAGTGGTATTGAATTCAGTGGATTATACTGATGATTCATTTAATCAGGTATATTCAGCAAAAAGAAAACATTAAATACTCTCCAGGCTGTGGCTGGCCACACATGGGTGTGCAGATGACAGAAAAAGCTACTTTTGCAGGTGAGAGCCACAGGAATACTGGGGAGGGCAGTCGAGGTTAGCAGAATTGAGCTGAGCAGTGATAAACAAGCTCTGAATCGTTTCAATCTGTGGCTGAGCTCCTCCTCCAGCATCCCCTCTCCAGAGGTCTGGCACCCTCTGAAAAGGCTTCAGTATGTGACGAATGAATCAGAGAGTATTCCTTGAGGGAATTCCACTGTTGCACGGCTCCTCTTTGTCTCCCATTCCCTCTAGTGTAACACAGTGCATGCAGTTACCACGTTCATATATTCAAACCCGGGATTTGCACACAAATACAGATGTTTGCGTCTGCATAATGAATACAGATCCATTTTTTAGGGTATGCTCACAATGACTCTAGCCTTTAATGTCTGACTAAATTAGGTGGATGTGCATTATGACTTTATATAAACTTCATGGAACAATTCTCAGATCAACAGTCTGTGTATTTTAACCATTAAAATACCAATGTCTTTCAGTTGTTCCAAGTTGGTTGGGTTTTTTAATACTCTATATACTGGAATAGGGCATATCTTACATATTTGTTAGCATGAAAAAAGTATTACAGTAGGTATATGATGGTTAATAAAATACAGTGAAGATCTGAATGTTTTTTCTTGACTGAATACTGTTTTCTTGATATCTGACTTTTAAATACCTTGGAACAAACTGGACACTGAGCTCACATTGCAGTCACTGGTGGAAAAAAAAACACCTCCAGAGAGCAATCTATCTTATTTTCAGATAAGTATCTGAGATAGGTCAGCACATTGCTAAATGCTCATTTCTCTGTGTAATTACAGGTAGAGGCTAGGGTGGATATCTCAGACTTGTACATCTGTATTTTTGATGTCTGTGGTTAGAGAAATCAGCACAACCCCAAATGTCCAATGCCAGTTAAAAAATATACCCCTGTGCTTGTCCTCCTCCCTTTTTACACAGACTTCATCACAGAATCAGGATTGTAGACTGGTTGAGGTTAGTGTGGACATCTGGAAATCCTTTAATCCAACACCTCTGCTCAGAACAGAATCAGCTAAAGCAGGTTGCCCAGGGCTGTGTTCAGTTGGGTTGTGAATATCTTGAAGGATGGAGACTCCATAACCCCACTGTGTTTGATCATTCTCAAAGTAAAAAATGGTTTTCTTATGTGTAAGTGAAATTTCTTGTATTTGCATTTGTGCCTATTGTCTCTTCTCCCTTCACTGGACACCCCTGAGGAGAGTCTGACTCCCTCTTCTTTATAACCCTCCCATCAAGTACTTACAGACATGGATAGGATCTACCTGAGCTTTCTCATCTCCCAGCTAAATATCCCAAGCTCTTTCAGCCTCTCCTCATATGACAGATGCTCCAAGCCCTTAACAATTTTTTGTGGTCCTTTGCTGGACTTGCCCTAGTAAGTCCATGTCTCTTCCATACTGGGGACACCAGCACTGGACACAGCACTCCTGATGTGTCCTACCAGTGCTTAGCAGAGAGGAAGACACCTCCTTCTTACCTGCTGGTGATGCTCTGTCTAATGCAGCCCAGGAAACTGTTTATCTTTGCCACAAGGGAGTTCTGCTGGCTCATGCACAACTTGCTGTCCATCAAGACTCCCAGGCCTAATTCTGCAAAGCTGTTCTCTAGCCAGTCAGCCCCCAGCCTGTACTGGGGTATGGGGCTATTTCTCCTTGGCTGCAAAACTCTGCATTTTCCTTTGCTGAACTTCACAAGATTAATACTTCAACTCATTATAGCCATCAAGAAGTCAATTAATCCAGTCCTTTAAGTAATCCCTACGATAAATTGTAGGAGTGAAACTGCTTCAAAGGGCAGTTCATCCCCTATTCCACCAAGTAATGTCTGAGAGAAGGGGACGCATCTCTCTCTACTTCTGTGGCCAGTCACAGACAGGAGAGTATTTGATGTTTTCTTTACTCTGAATATGTTTGCTTGCTTCACAAAAATTCACTCTTAATGCCTTATGCTTTCTCATCTCAAGAGAATGTGGTTACTAAATCTCTGCTGTATGTGGTTGTGATGGTGCTCAGCTCTTCTTTGATCCCTGGTGTCCAAAACAAGTGGCAACCAAGTGGCAACCTCCTCCAAGTGGCAACCTTTCTAAGGCATGTCTTTTATTTGCTGTCTTATTTTAGTCTTTAGTTAGCTTATCCACTGTCTCAAAAAGTTTTACTGTTAGTCACAATATTTTAAAGTTATTTCTGAAATATTTCATAAATCCTATGTGGTAAATATTCACTATTCATACATCCAGTCAAACTCACTACTTTTAATCCGCCTTGATTTTTTCACCCACACCACATATATTAGGCTTGATTTTAAAGTTTGCTTTGTATAAACTACTTTTTCCATGAACCTTTCAGCAGTTTTAAGAGTTCATGTAATGACAGCTTTCAGCAAAGACAGAACAGAACTGAAGTCAGTAAATTTAGATTTTTTTTCTGGAGTAAATGCAGAAAAAATGGTTGTTCTTATCATATGCACAAGTCATTGAACAATGTGTTGCCATTGGCAGTTTCAAGTCCAATGACAGATTGTACATTAAAATCATAACATGAAACTCACTTGTAATTAAAGTATAGATTCTGTTACAAAACTCTATGAATTCTGGGGTCTTTTCCAAAAATTGAAGAATAAAGATATAGCTGTTTTTGTTAGTTAAAGGAACAACTGGGCTAAGTGGAAATTTATACGCAAAAGAAAAAAAAGAAGAAAGAACTGTTCTTGCACCCAATAGTTCCTGTAAATACTTATCTCTAAAGTGAGAAATCCTGTACTACTTGTGAAAAGAAGTACTGTTTCAAGGTGGGATTTTATGATGGAATCCTATTACGTTAGACTCCTTCTGGAGCTCTTGTTCCCAAAAACTTTGTCATAAGAGTAATTGTTACACAGATCATTCCATTAGGCCAGGTTCTGAAATTCTCGTTCATTTTTCCATCTACTCAGCCAGTGGCCTTCAATAACCCTTTCAAAAAATGACAGAGTTCCCCCTCTGGCATGCCCTCTCCAGAGCTGTGACTCTCTTTGAAAAGAGGTCAGCTTGTGCAATATACACTATATAATGCCCAAAGCAGACTGTTGAGATAGACTAATCATTGTAAGTCATACATGCTTTCCTCCACCTTTTTGTCACCTTCTCTTCTTAAATTTTTAAGGCTGTTGGGAACCAAACTGGCCCCTGGCATTATAAGGCATCCTTAGGAGTCACTTTGCTGGGCTTAATTATCACAGTGATGCAGAAGGGCTGTGCATTTGTTTTTGTATTTTTACTGTCCTTGGTAGAATATTATTGAAGGACAAAGTAGACAATGCAATAAATGTCACAGCATATTACAGAATTTGAATGAGGCCTTAAATTTTTTTGGAAGCAACTTGAAAAAGGACTTTACATTTAAAAATTTAAATCTCTAAGGAAAAAAACCCAAACCCACCAAACCCTAACTAGACGAAAAGAACAGGATTTGAGGATCTTACTGGATATTCAACAATATTCCTGCTAAACCATATCCGCATTCTCCTATTTAAAATAACCAAAACCACCACCACCCCCCCCCAAAAACCAAAGCAAAACAACAAAAAAAACCCCAAACCAAAACCAAAACCAAAATCAAACACAAAAATCCCTGGTTTACATTCCAACTTAAAAAGAGTTTAGGCACGCAAGACCTGGGTTGTACAGGTGTTTCCAAAAGCCCCTCAACTTCCTCCTTGATTTCAAGACACTGCAATTCTTTTTAAAAATTACCATTAAGATTTTCACTAAATTACTTTCTCCTATGATACATCCTTGCTTCCTTCATAGGTGTGAACTCTACAATATTTTCCTTACAAGCCTGTCATCAAGCAATCCATGTAAGCACTTGCCTGTCATTGTTTCCACCTGAACAGCACTGATCAGTTAAGTGTATTTTTACATTACTTGCTTCCTTTTTATTTTTTAAATCATGGGAACATAATTTGGTGCCACAGAGAAAGACTATTGATATCGACTATTGCTATGCTCCTTTGATGAGAGAGCATAGGACAGTACATCATTTTACTTGGGCCAAAACAGAGTGGTAGGACCAATCTGGACTCAGACTGGGGTTTGCACTTTCATTGCTGATTAGTAAGTACACTGCAGCATGAGGGCCAGTTGCATCCTGAGGCTGCCCATCTAGCACCCACGCCCACAGTAGTCGCAGTGCCATGGGTAGTAAATGCTGCTGTTGCTTCAAAATAGCAACTCTTTTTCCAACATCCCTTTCTCTTTGTTTGGACTAGATATTGAAGTATCAATAACAAAACACCTTTGACTCGTAACTGGAAACCTACAGCTTTCTACAAGGGCTGTCTTTCTCCCTGATTACACAGCTTTTCTTCATTCAGCACTTTATCTCAGAACAATTTCTCTGCTGTAAACTTCCCTGTAAACCAAAGCTGCCTCTGAAAAATGCAAAAATTGTAAGAACATAAGCAAGAAGGTTTGATTAACTTTTATTTCTAACCTTCTAATTGGTATCTGTAATAATCATGTATATAGTTTACCCACATCTACCTAATTCCAATGTAGCTTTCCATCAGACTGCCTGTTAACAAGTAATCATTTAAAGGGATAACTCCAGCGTAAAATTCACACTTCTGTATGAAGTTTTTAGCTATTACTCTTGTAAAGAACATTTGAGAGTATCATCTCAGAGAGAGAAAAAAAAATTGTTCTCAGTTTTCAGTCTTTATTTTCTGCATCCGACAGCCGCCTTCTGCATCATTGTTCTGTTCCCCCAGTGCCTTCAGTTTAAATGAGACTGTGACTTGGTTTATTTAAGTCCATAAGAAATGACAATATAATAATACATATGAAAGTCTAAGTGAATTAACAGTATTTTTTTCTTGGCACTACTACTGTTAAGGCTTCACCAAATTCCTCTTTGTTACTCTACCAGAAAAGCAGAAAGCCTACCTCGCGATCAGCACAGTTTATTCTTAGTGAGGGCCAAAGAATCATGTCCTGTTTTAATCACAAAGTCAGGAAAATGTTTCCATTTATTTGAAAATATATCGTAAGTGAGAAACTGAAGGAGGTTTTGTTTTTCTTTAAAGTTATTGACTTTTTATCTCTGATTCTTCACAAAGTGGGATCATCAGCATTAGAATCATTAAAGACAGTGAAATGCAGTTAAACTTTCTAAGACCTGGATATTGATCTAATTAAAAACACCTCTTTTCAGATTTATTTTTATTAGATTTCTTGCTAAGAAATAAAAAAAAATGCAGGAACTACACAACAGTCATGACATTCTTTACTAAGGCTGTCACTTCTGGGGACGTGTTCTCCTTCTCCATCAAGCCATGTCATTCAGGGATGTCATATTTATCCTGTGCGCTGTTTGCCTATGCAGACTCTGTGCATTGTAGACTAAATATATGTACTGGGTTTCTGTGGTGGGGTTTTGGTAGTGGGGGAGGGGTTACAGCAGCTGTGAGAAGCTGCCAGAAGCTTCTTCCCCGGCTGGGAGTGGGCCCCGCCTCTGGGCCAGGCCGAGCCCGCCAGCGACGGCGGGAACACCTGAACAGAGGGAAGAGGGGGAACCTGCCGCAGAGAGGGGGTCGGGATGGGAGAGGAACCCCTCTGCGGACACCAGGTCAGGGAGGAAGGGGAGGAGGAGGCTGATGCCCCCGCAGCCCGCCGTGAGGACTCACGCTGGAGAAGTTGGTGGAGGACTGTCTCCCGTGGGAGGGACCCCACGGTGGAGCAGGGGAGGAGTGAGGAGTCCTCCCCCCGAGGAGGAAGGAGACGCAGAGACAAGGTGTGGCGAGCTGACCCCAAAACCCATTCCCCGTCCCCCTGCGCTGCTGGTGCTGGGAGGAGGGAGAGAAAATAAGGATTAAAGTTAAGCCTAGGAAGAAGGGAGGGGTGGGGGAAGATGTTTTTAAGATTTGGGTTTACTTCTCATTATCCTGCTCTGATTTGATCGGTAACAAATTAAATTGATTTTGGTCTTTTTTCCTCAGTCGAGTCTGGTTTTTGCCCGTGACCATAGCTGGTGAGTGATCCCTCCCTGCCCTTGTCTCAACCCACGAGCTTTTCTTTGTATTTTCTCCTCTCCATCCCACCGGGGGAAGGAGTGAGCAAGCGGCCGTGTGGTGCTTTGCTGCTGGCTAGGCCTAAGCTATGAAAATATACCTGTGCTGCACTTTATATATACTCCTTTTTTCATTTAAGATTTTTTTGAAGGAATATGGGTGCCTTCTATATGATATATTCTATTATATTTTAACTAAAGTTAGACTTCACCTTACCTATACTATACTTTTATCCTCGCATAGTCATACTCAGGCTCTCTTTACATCCAAAAACTTGTAGAAAACTATTAATTTACCCATATACACTAAATACTTTAAGGATGAGAGAAATCACTCCCTGCTAGGGTCTGCTTCTCTCCGCAGAATCTAAATGGGAGTCTTGATATCTACACTCCAACGAGTTCTGTTCCATGTCTGTGTTTTTCATCCACAACTCGCCTAATGTGCAATTAAACCGTGCCTTTATAACTCTACAGGAGTCTAGTCAACAACTGAAAACTAAAACCTCTTATCATATTTAATTAGGCAATTTAACCATGCTGATTTCAGAATTGCACTTCTTCCTGATTCACATTTGAAAACAAAACCCAGAATGTTTAGAAAGAAACTGTCACGTTGAACGGCAGCTCAAGGAGCTTTCCAAATCATAGTATCAGTCTTTCCTGATGCATCAGCTCTTGAGGAGCCTTCTCCATGACTCTAGTTAAGCTGGGGACCAAGCAGAGAAATTCTGCAGTTGAAGTCCAGGAATGTGTGGAACTGAAATTGCACTGTAAGCCAACAGCACAGAGAATTCAAAATGCTAATCTACTTCTTTTGCCTTTCCCAAAATAAAGGTGTTTGGGCCTGGTTTGGGTTCAACATAAACAGGGTTTTTTTAAGAATCAGTACTGAGACATTATAATTTCAAGAAATAAGAAACATCTTACATATGAGGTTTGTTCAGCTTGCAGTTTACAGAGTTGAATGACAATCTAAGTCAGTATGTAGCCCTGCATTGCATATGGATGACTGCATGGCTCGGCAATCTTACCAGAAAACAAAAAGCCTGAAATTCTATGACTGAACACTCATTTAATAATGTTCTCAAAAATAATTTTCAAAGTGAAAAATAACCTCTCGAGTCTGCTCTATTCAGGAAGAAGAACAAATGCAAAAGCAAAATTTCAGTGGAGCCAGGATAGGTTTCTTGGAAACAATTCACATCAGTCTGTAGCTGAGAGAAGATATTGCTCGATTAATATTGATAACGCAAATCTAGATTTAATTCTAGGCATTTTTAAATAAGAAATGGATTTGATTATCTAACACCAAACCTTGTCTTTCTCATGAGTCAAACTGTGAAGTTACAAAGAGTTATTAATTGTATGTAGTTAGATTAAAAAAATTAATACATGTAATTAGGACAAATGTAGGAAGTTAAATTTTTTTCCACCTTGCATATGAAAACCATAATTTGGACATTTGGAGAGCCATCTAAGTATATGCAGCCACCAAATAATTTCCTTTTGTTTAGGAGCTGTATGACTGACTGATTCTTAATAAGTGCAGAAATAGCTGTAGGCAAACAACAATACAAGCTTGCAGTGCACAGAAGTGAGCTGAAAAACAGATGCCAGCCCTCAGCTCTTCCTGTATAATTTGTACACGTTAACAATAGTAAAGTGATTCCTTAAGCATATTTTCTAGCTTATTATTCACCACTATCGTATTTCAGGTGGCACTTCAAAATGTTCTTTTATACCTGGGTTGCTAGAACAGGATATCAGCAGCTTTTTGCTAGTGCATATAATTGAAAGGCCGTTACTTAAAGCAGGCACCATTAAAAAATCTGAATTTGCCAACAGTTACAGCCCAATTCTACACCTAGAATAGAAAAGTAATTATGGTATGCTGCTGTATTTAGAAGTGTTGGCAAATCTGATCTTTTAATGGCAACTCCTCTTCACATAAGAAGCATAGATATTGAGGCTCTTTCAGTAGTCTATGTATACATATTATAACACAAACAGTGTAAGTAGGTAGATAGAAAGAACTATTTTATCAGGAATTAAACTTTAAACAATGAATTCCATTAACTATCAAAGGTCCTTTCAAAATTTTTAAAATTTTGTCGGTTCTGTTAATTTCAGGGGTGATGACTGAATTCATTTTCTAGAAGTGAGACTGGAATCACATCTCTTGTTTCTCCTTTGTGAAAGCACTCCCACTGTTAAGCATGAAGTACTCAGAACCACTCTTCAGCTTTAAAATGAACACAATTAACAATTCCTGATGACACATTGCTCAAAGGGGATGAAAATCAAGTGACTTTGCATTCTAATTTTGCCGGAATAAAATCCTGCTGCCTCAGGTGAAATCAAAATAAATTCTCAGTACTGCAAAGAATATGTGTGTTCTACTATACAGATGTGTCCTACTGGCACTTCATACAGTGCAGCACGTTAAGTACACTTACTGTCTGACAGCTTGCGCATTTTGTTAAAATGGGAACATATCTGTCATTTCTGAGGTAGACTCAAAAGATTAGGAGGTTAAAATTAAGTGCAGTGCCTTTTGTCGCTGAAAATGGTCTGGAATATGAAGGCACCAGTGAGCTGACTTGACTCCTATATTGTTGTACATAAGCTGGATTTGCACTAACAGTACAGTACTGATTATACCTTCAAGCAAGATTTACTTTCCTGTAGAAGATCATCCCTCTTTATTTACTGAGCTAAGCACTTCATGTGCATTGCCTCGTCTAGCATAAAATAAAAGGGCTTGTATTTAAAAAGTCTGCTTGTGAATGAAGACTTATGTATGTCTTCATTTATCTCAATTATTTACCATTTATGCATTTTAAATGATTGTAAGAAATACAGTTTTATGGAAAATTGGTACTAATGTTGCATAATTACTGTAAATAGCCTTTGGGAATGTAGTGGCAATGTTTTCTATTCCTGTGTTATCCCAAATTGGAGCATGGATGAATGTCAGCTTGATTAATCACATTCAGGTGGGTTTTTTTCATGCTGAAAGTTAAAATCCCTATTTGTTTTTTTTTTTTTAAAATACAATTCTCAAAACTTATATTTTTATCTAAATAAAGAATGCAATTAACACATTCATATAATCTTTGTCAATTCAAGGAATATGAATACAAAACATTAAAAAACAGCCACAACAACAACTTGGAAATGAAAAGTAAAAATACTATTCTTTATTCCATTTGCTAGAAGTGAGAAAACTAACTCGATGCCATAACATAGTGTAAGTTCACTGGAGATTGACCCATTTGTATAATCCAGGGTTTTTTTAATGTTTTTTTTTCTTTTATTGCTACAGCAGCCTCTCTGGTTTGGGAACACTAATGTATTACTTCTTAAATGATCTGTTATTAAATGACAAGAATGATATTTCTTTTACTTTGTCAATACTAGGTTTGTATTTGAAATGTAGTTGAGACCAGTTAAGGAGAAATAACTAAGAGAAGACCGGAAATTTTTGAGAATTCAGGAAAAGTGTCTCCACATTATCCTGAACAGAGCTCATTCTGTTCCCTTTTTAATGTAATTTTTGTTCTAGGAATTTAAGATACTGTGGAGTGACCAAGCTGGCACACAGAAATCCCACTAGCGGCATAACTCTGAAGAGTACAGCTCAGGTACCTTAAAAATGACACAAATAATTAGAAAAAGAATCCAGGCTCATTCATTTGATTTTAACAGATGAAACAAGGACCAGATTCCTAGGAATTTACTTCATTTTTACTTAGCCCTCATTCAGGCCAGTTCCCATGGGCATTAGCATGAATTAAAACAAGCACATTTGGCTTAGTAGGATTTGTAATGCTGTGTGCCATGGTCTGAGATGTCTGTTGCTTTGAAAACTAACAATCTTTCTACATGCTTTTGAACGTCTGTGTTTCTCTTCAGTATGACACTTTTACAAATTTGTAGTAACATTCTAAATATTACTCAGTCTGCAAGAAAGAGGAAAAATCCAATGTACTTTGTACTTAAATGATGGCAGGAGTGGTTGTTATTCTGGATATTTTGGGTCAAGGAACAGAATGATGAATTTCCGTTTCATGTGGATAGAAATAATGGTAACATTGTTTGTGACTCTGTCCTTCACTGGCTTAAATCTGAGAGTCTACATAGACAGGCTAACCTTGCAAATGTCATAATTTTATGGTAAATGCTTTTAGTAGGGTGAACGAAATATTTCCTGCTGTTCATACCTCTTCACGAAAGTGAGACTGATCCCCATGAAATGTTGAGCCCCGTTGATGAGGTCTTCCAATTCCTTGTATCTTAACTGCAAGTTGAATACTTCACACAGTCTAACTTTTGATTTGGTGGATTATTTTATGTCTCTTATTGCCTTTCTTATAGTACTGGGTAGCTATCTAAAGGAATAGACTTTCCTATAATAAAATCAGGATGGACATGTGTAGGACTGTCAAGATTCTCTAAGCAGTCCTCAAGGATTTTGCATAGGTTTTTTCCTACTTTTACTGCAACATTTTAAGCATGTAGAAAATCTTTCTTACAGACTAACACTGAGTTTTTCTATTCCTTTCCACAACAGAAAGCAGTGTTTGTTAAGTTGTAAAAATATGCTGAAAGCATGTGATACTCCAACAGCAAAACTAAATCTTAAACTACCTTGCCAGTTTTAATGTACAGGTCTAAAATCTGTTCTTTAAATAAAAAATAAGAAAATCTAAAACTAGAATTTTAGTAAAGAATCCATTTGTAGAACTAGAATCTTCTTACTAGTTATATGAAGCAACGCCGAGCTTTTATACAAATCAATGACATCTGAAAACCTCATGGAAAAATTACTAGCAGCCAGCATTCAATCATGATTATTCTCTCACATTCTTAGTTACTAAAAGTCATACTATCATTTTTAATTTTGCAAAGGAAGAAATTTCTCCCGCCAGCTTCTAAAAAGTAGAAGACATGAGCTTTTTAATGTAGTATAAATAGAAAGCCCCACTTAACTGGGTTTCTACCCAGCCTACTGTTAAACCAGAAGATTATAAAGGAAGATACATTATACACAAACTTTTATTTCATAGCATTTATGTTTTCTCTGTGCATGCAAAGGAATCCCCAATTCAATCAAAATGCTGATAACCTTCAGTTTGGAAATTGTGCTTACTTGAAAGACATCTGGATTTTAAAAAGTCGTAAAGGTTAAAAAAACCAAACCACCTTATTAAAACTAGCTAGCTGGCTGCCTATCAAATTGCAAATATAAATGGAGCACCTTCACCAACTATGCTTCGAGAAACCTTAACTTTTTTCTCTTGCAAATAGGTCACTTCTTAGCCCTGTGATTTTTTAACGTATACATAAGTGACTTGCAACACAATGAACACCCCACATCATCTCCACTAAAAGATACAGTAACACAAATGATGTGAGCAGGTAAATGAGCAGGTCTGATTCCTGCTACAGAACAATTGTGATTGCTTGGTAAAGCGTGAATAGGAAAAAAAATAGAAAAAAAAAAGAATATTCGTATGGCCCAAAATAAGATTATATCTACATGAATAAAGAATGAATGGCATTCTTACAGGATCTTATACTGGATTCTGGGCTAAAATAACTCTGCAAAGTACTGTGGGACTATTACTGGGCTGAACGTAAACTTCCTTTAAGAGACTTATCTAATGTGCCTATAAAGGCAGGACTTTCACTACTGAGTCAGTAGAGCACTGCTGTCCAAGATATAACCAATTTCGGAACAGTCTGTTCAGTTCTGCTAAAACTGTCATCTAAGAGATCTCTGATAAAATGGAGGGGTTTCGGAGGACATTTAAGAAAATAATTAAAGGAATGAAAACAGACCTTCAGAGCAATTCAGAGAGTCCAACATATCTTATCAAAGGAAAAGATTAATGGAGAAGTGACTCAGTCACAGCCGGTAAAGATCTATACAGTTTTTATCATGCATTTTCTCATCCAGCAAACAAAGGTAAAATAAGATCCCATTACTGGCAGTTGACAATAGACAAGTTTGCCCTAAGAGTGAAGGGAAATCTTCTAACCGAAGACTATTAGAAGCATTTATCTAGTACTACTGCTGAGTGTCACCACTTGATGTTTTAAAATCAGTTTTGTAAGTTTTTCCTAAAATTTGCTTCTGAGAGCATTGTTTAATAACATGATGATCTTTTCCAAACTAATAATTTTAGACAACTTAACTGATAACTAGTGCTTCTAATATTAGAGGGTAAATTAATTCAGTGAATGATTCAGAGAAAATACAAGGCTAATTCACCAATACCTGAAGTGAAAAGGATCAGCTTTATAAACCTCTATTTCATGAACAGATCTGCAATTTAAACACACTTTTGCAAAACCTCCTCAATGAAGATTCATTTCTGGTTTTGCAAGAAGTCTATTTCTTTATTCATGAGTCCACAGTTCTTTAAAAAATAGCATCCATTGTAATTTCATCATTTGGGAAGGCAATATTTTGAGTTACAATCCTGTCTATTCAGGCTTCTTTTTTGTTTAAGTGCAGTAGGATGTGGACTACAGATAATTTGAACAACAAAATCTTCTATCCTTTGGCAGGCACTCATTCACTTTTAAACTCTAGGTGTCTGTGATTGTGCACTAAAGCACCATAATTAAAACATGGAATGCTGGATATATTTAACAGGTTCAATTTTGTTTGCTGGTTAAAGAATGAGAGACTAAAAGATGGAGCCTATTAACAATACTGTATGAAGAAAGAGAAATCACTGCAGACTGAAGTAAGTCCCACTGGGGGCCTAACAAGCACCTGCCATTTCCACACGGTGAGAGATCAATCAGTCTCTGTATGCAGCCAGCCGACCTGCCAAAAGCTGAACCACAAGGGGGAGAGAAGAAAAATGATCAATTTCCCAAATTCTGTGCTCTGCAGTAATAAAACGCTGTGCTCTAAACACTTACACTGTCTTTGCAATTGTGATATCTTAGTCAAGTTCAAAACCTGCAGTGAAACTCCAGTCTGATATACAGAAAGAAAGGTATCCAAAGTGTATAAGAAAATGAATTCTCTCTATTGTTACTGTGTAAATTCAGTCGCGTTACAAGGAGAGTAAGTTTTGGGGTTTTCAAACTTACAGTTGTGAAGTACAAACACCCAGGTTTTTGTTCTCATGTACAAGAATGCAGTTTAAATTTTGCAGACTTCAGTTCATTGCTTATTTGATATTTCTGCTTGCAGTAGAGGACTAAGTTGGCCAATGGAATAGTAAAACATACTAAATATGTACCAAACACAGTAATGGCAACTGGAAATGAAAATAAGAGAATTGGAAGTTGGTATCTGTCTATTTGCTAGAAAGTGTAGTTATCAATACCCCTATAAAGTTCACTTATGATCAAGCAGAAGAATAATAATCAAAGAATATTACACATAATTCTAGGTCCTACTGAAACTCCAGGCTGTTACTAGCTTGGGTCGGTGCCTGGCCACATGGATACAGCTACATGTTAAGGTAAGGAATGCCAGCCTCAATTTGCAAAAATCAGAAACCATGAATGAAATCTCTAGACATTACTATTCTTTCCTAGGTAATCAAGTACTCAAATACATCTTAAAAGGTGACATGATCAAACAAAATTGTCTGGAATTCTAGGGAAAGCACTGAGATCATGCGGTTCTTATGCGATTAGCCTGGATCTTTTAATATTTTCATGTTCTCTCTCAAGTATCCTTAAAGCCACTTTCCCACAATATGAAGTGTGATTTTTCATTTCCTGTTATACAGAAGACAGCTGTGGAGCAGTAGTACAGTAGTAAATAATATAGGATGGGAATCTGTTTAGTACACAGAAAAAAAACCAGAGCGCCTTATTAGAGGTATTTGTTTGCATTTCCCCTTCACTAATGTAAAGAAGAATGATGATTATAATGAAAACCCTCAATTAAAAAAGTCCAAAGCTGTCATTTGATGTAACAAAAGAAATCCAGACTGGCAAAAATGAAAAATAAAGAGGACAGCCAAAAAGTTCAAAATAATATCATATTCTTCATTAGCTGATTAGAAAAATAGTTTTGTTTGAAACAAAACAGTGGAAATAAATGGTCTGATCATCAGAGAAAATTGTTTGTCTCTCATTGACTTGAGAAATTGTTCCAGAACAGTTCATCCTTGCACAAATATTACCTTTGAAATATTATCAAAGTCACTGTCTGCAGAGGTTATCTGCTGAGCAAGTGACTGTAGTGTTAGCTCAAGAGAGATCCAAAGATGGCTATAACTTTTCCATCAAAATTGCAGAAGAAAAAACATGATGTTTATCATATACAGCCAGGCTTTTGAATAGCTTGTTCAGTTCTGCCAGTTCCTGCTTTAGTCCGTTCTCTAGGACTGCATTTAGGTTTCAGCAAATGCATCTTCCCATGAGTTTTGCTCCTCAAATACCCTTGTTGATATATTTAATTTTAATATCACACATTCAGTTGCCTCTCAGAGAAAAATGCCACATGACACCATGTGGATTGTACTGCTCTTCAAACTGAGGTGAAGTTCTGACTTCATGGAAGTGAACAGGAAGACTTCCATTGATTTCAGTGGGATCATGGTTTAACATACAGACTCCATAAAACACATCTCTAGGGTCTGCACCATAAGTCCTGTTATCACTCAGTGACCTGAACAAGTTCAGTACATTAACATTCAGTAAATTAATTTGTACATTAAAAAAAAATAAATCAGTGACAGTTATGTAGACAATCTTTAAACAAATAATTAGAACAAGCATTTGATAAAGATTAAAAAGAAAGAAAAAACAAAACAAAACACAAAACTGACAAAAAACCCCCAATAGAACAGCATATGTGAAGAGGCAAACTGGAAATAATTTCTTTCACACAAACCAGAACACAATTCAAGCTGTTCTGTAATGTGTAGCATACTTGTCTATTAAATAAAAAGCAAGAGATTCTGTCTTTTTGACTTTCAAATATATCAAAAATATATCCTCTACTTCTGCGTGAGAGCTAAGAACACAAATGCTGAACAATGCTGCAGTCTTTAGTGATTGCTTCTTTTTCAAAAAAAACAAATTTCAGGATTACATAAACAACTTACTAGCAAGTTCAGTATATGAATTCTGTGTCACTTGGGCTTAGTATGACACAATGCCTATGGAAGAGATTCAAAAGTATAGCTGTGCAATAATACTCAGAACACAGACTGAATTATTTATCTTTCAAACAATCACTATAATCACATTAATACTAGGCTAAATTAAATTATGCCTAAAGTAATATCTAGATACCTTACATCAAGACAGCATTTTTACATCATCTAATATCCAGCTTTACCTAGTTCTGAAAGCACATATACTCTCCACCCATTTTTCAGTTTGATCTCAACTTTCCCTGTGTTGTTATATTAAATATCGATGTGTGTGCATTGATACTGATACACAGGGAAGCATGTGTTCTGCGGAGAATCCTGTCTGTCTTCTCCCTAAGCTTCTCTATGATCTATTGTGCCTAACCTAAATTCCACCTAACTCCTCAGAAAACCTGCAAAAATTTTTATGGTCAGCCACAATCTGGAAAGCAATGGAAAATGCAGTGTTTAACTCCTAGGTAGCAACCTAATGGCTATCATCCATATTCCTTGCAACACATCTATAAAACTGTATGTTCACAGCCTGAAACATACTGAAAAGTTTCCAAGAGCTCAGCTTAGAAGTTTGAATAAAAAATTGTAAATATTAATTCTCAGGTATTTTTAAAGCATGTGAATGCATTGTTTCCTGGATCATCAGCAAGCACACTGTCCAGTTTATGCTGAAAAGGACTTCTGTTATAATCACAGAAGAAATATTTTAAAACACTACTTTGCTAAACAAATTAGAAGGAGTCCTCTGAGTATTCATAATACATATTTACCAACTATTTTAATTAAAATACATATCTCTGTAGTTAACTTGAAACCTGTATTTCAATCTGGCTGCTTTATTATGATTTTCAAGTTTCCTGTATCACACACACATACATTTTGAAAAACAAATATAAATAAAATATGACAGAATAAACACTGATTAGAACATTTTGGAACATCATTAACATACCTAATTTACATGGCGTAAATCTGCCAACATCTGCAGTGATATAAAATCCCCCAACATCTTTCACATCACGAAGATGAAAGCAGCCTTTTTTTTTTTTTTTTCTTCATTTGGTACAATAAATAAAAGAGTGTATTTCTTCCATTTCACATTTAATGAGACGACAATGAGTGTCATTACAGTGTGTTAGCATAGAACATTAAAAGGGAGAAGATGGAAATATGATGCTGAGAAGTTCAAGTAATCTGTTAGTCCAGGACCTAGAACAAGAAATTACAATTTATCTAATATTATCTAATAGTAACAGATTTGTGTTTTGAAATTACAGTATGTCCATCTGAAGTTTTTTAAAATAGACAATTCAGATCCACTTCAGGTCCATAGAGGTTCATCCAACAAAATGTTAAGTTTTTAAAAACCACCTTGTTCTGCAAAGTCCTACAGACAAATAACTGTTGACAAGCTCTTTCATTTGCCATTCTTCATCTACGTAGACCTACTGTGGCAGCAACATATCACCCACAAGGTTTTTTGCCTCTTTGCTTTTTTCCCATGTCCACATCCTTTGCCCCAGGCATCCCTCTGCTTCACAAAGAGCTAGGGAAATTCCTGTTTGTACTTCAGAAAACCTGTATGCAAAAAGTTATGCATTTGCAAGCTTCCAAACCCAACAACTTTCCCCTGGGCCACTGCAGCTGTCAGCATTGCAGTGGCAGCCACTGGACTGGGTGTTGAGCAGATAGTGATTTTTCTCTCTGTTGCACTGTCTGCCCGCCTTCCTCTTCCACTCAGCTGAAACCATCTCAGCATGCTCCCTCCCCTGCCATCATCCTTGTCCCAGCCATCTCCTCCCCTTTCCATGTATATATTCCATACCCTACCAGGTGTGGGATCCCAAACCCTATCACACACACTTCCCAGGTGAAGAACTATTACTATACATTATAGTTACCTACAAAGTAAATATCTAATCCTCAGATCAGTCTGAAAACCATCTTATTACTGACGAAAAATAAGTTCTTTTTGACTACTTATCCTTTGTAACTCAGGGCTTCCTCTTTAGAAGACAAGTTTTAAAATTGTGTTTCAGATACATCAGATACAAGGACAAAAATGAAATGTATGCAAAAACTAATTTTAATGTGAATGTATCATTACTCACATAAATTAACGTGAGACCTAGTCCTAGGCTCTTCAAACTCTTGCGTAGTTGCCTTTATTACAGTGTCTTACCAATGACATATAAGATACATCCTTCTCTCCTATTTTAACACACACTTTTACTAGGATGATGGTAATGATGGGTCCTTTATCTCTATTATACGTTACTTTAAAATTTTTACACCCCAAAATGTTAACAGCAGTACAATCTCCATTGCTAACAGCAGGCCACTCTCCACCACTAGGCAAGAGAAGGATAGCTTCACCAGAGCCAAAAAAGTAGCAAAAATACCTTTTTTATGAAAGGAACTATAGCTGCTGGACTTCTCATATTGGTTATTTATTTCTTGTGTGTTCTCCATTCTTCACGTTCATCCTAATTTGAGAGGGTTTGTTTCCACAGGACTGTAAAAGACAAATCATTCCCCCTAGAAAGATCAAACTGCTCCTGTGACCAAGTCAAATAAATCAGCCTTCTCAGGCTCTAGGGGAGGAAGAGCACTGGAAGAGCAGCAGCTCCTTAGACTGGGGTCACTGGGTCACTGCCCTGTATGAGCATCTGACTCAAATGACCCAAGTGACTAGCTGCCACACACTCTAGATGAAAATTCTCTGATTAACCCTTATGGGGCTGTGCTATCTTCGGAGGACTCAAGACCGTTAATGAGAATACTAATGTTTAAGATGCTGTTCATGATAATGCAGCAAGGGGGATCTACAGCAAGACCTTAACTGAAGCAATGCTAGATGTCCATCTGTGGGCCAATAACCATCTCACCTGAAACCTGTCTGAAATGATGATACTGCAGGGTGTACATTGCTTTAAGGCAGCAATAAGGCAAATAAAATTTTCCAGGAAACTTTCACAAAGATTTTTCCAGAAAACTTTTAGGAGGGCATTGAAATGTATGTAGTTGTATTAATACTTTTTGTATTAATGTATTAATACTTTTTGCCCCTTTCCAAACCCTCAGTTCAGTTTCTACTCCTGTCAGCTGCACCATGGAGTCCCCTCTAGGGATCAGGTGCAGGAAAGTATATAATTTCATGGTGGCAATTATATCATAAGAGCTATGGGAAGATTCCTGGCACAGCTGGACAAAAATATTCTACTGAAACTTATACTATAGACACTAGAAACACAGACATAAGCCCTATTTTAGGGGGTTAATAATCTTTGCCACAGTTATCTTACTCTTTCATCTTTTTCTCTTTATTGGCTCCTCATGGAATACCAATTTTAAAGGAGATTGTTTGAGAATTCATAGTACACAAAGACAGTATCAGAGAATTAAGAAATATAACGTATTAGTTTCTTTCTGCACTGATATTAGGCCAGTTAAGAATAACCCACTTGGAAATAACTTGTGAGCAATATTATCTGTATCTTATGGGCTTTTACAGAACTCAGTTTTATTTTTATGGATGTTGTTCATTTACTGAAAAGGTTAAAGATCTTCTAAAGTGTTTGATTATTCATTGACAGACCTTTTTTACACATAATATGGAGAAAAAAAATACCCCATACCCAACACCTGGAAATCATAACCAGAACATAAAGAAGTAATAGAATGAAGAGAACATCAAAGATTATCAAATCCCTTGCTGCAATTCAGTTACTGCTGCCATTATATACTAGCAGTAAAAACCCTCGATTTTTCTTACATTATACAGTACAGTTAGTATAAAACAGTGCAATATGATGAAGTATACATACTTAGTGCTGGTCAACAGAATATTACTGAACCAAGCTCAATAAATTCTGCTTTTCCACGTCTAGTAAGACTCAGGAAACACCAGCACCATCAGCAAATAAGGTAAGAGAATGGGGTTTCAGTCCTGCTCTCATGGAAAAGGAAAAAACAAAGGGGAAAAAATTCTCAGTAATTGCTACATTATTGCCTCAATCCCACATGACATGCTTGGAAACTGCTCCCACACTGCTGAGAAAAAGTCATGCAAAGTCCATGATCACTTCTGCTTCACTTGCTGGCTGCCCTGGAAGCACTGGCCATGTGGAAGGGTCAAGTCTTCTAAGGCTGGACCACAGCATAGACCAGACCGAGCTGTGGATGGAGCAGAGGCTGGCTAACTCCTGAGACTGTCAGGTCTACAGAAGATGCCTTCATGCACAGAAGTATGTGGTTACAGACAAAGGTCTATATGCCTGACATAATAATTGTCTACCTCTGCATTTGTAAGTAGGCATGAAACTATCATTGAAAAGAAAATCTCATCTTAAGAGAAGGTTTATTTGGGAACATTCTCCTCTCTGAATATGGAATTAGGGGGCTATGCTTCAACTAATGTACAGAGAATTTAATGCAATTTTATTAATGCAGCATGCTGACAACTTAGAACTTTTACCAAGAATTCATAGTTGATGTTGTAGTCAATACAGTACAGTATGTCTTCAGTCTTGTTGATGCTAGCAAAAATTTCACAACCTGTACATGATTTGTGAGTAGGGTTGTGCCTGGTCCAAGGCCTCATTAAAAATGAAAAAAAGGAAAAGAAAAAAAAAAGGAAAAAAAAGTAGGAAATATTTATAATACTCTTGGGAGCTTCATTATATCTTTCCAGTGCATCATTTTGTCAGCAAAGCTGTGACAACTTTGGACTAAAAACATGTGATACGTAAAAAATCGATCAATAAAAATCAGTCTGAAAACATCAAAAATAACACACTAACTTTATTACTTAACACTGCTAACCTGGTTTCTCATCATGAGGTTTAATAGTCCCTTCTCAAACTTAACTTTTGAGTCTGCAGACCACTTTCAACTAAATTTGATAGAGATTTCAAAAACAGTAAGTCCCTGAAAGTTTAAAAGGTTGACAATAGGTGTGCTGGTTTTGGCTGGGATAGTTAATTTTCTTCATAGTAGCTAGTATGGGGCTATATTTTGGATTTATGCTGAAAACAGTGTTGATAACACAGGGATGTTTTCGCTACTGCTGAGCAGGGCTTACCCAGAGCCAAAGGCTTTTCTGCTCCTCACCCCACCCCACCAGCAGGAGGCTGGGGGGGCACAAGGAGTTGGGAGGGGACACAGCCGGGACAGCTGACCCCAACTGACCAGAGGGGTATCCCAGACCATAGGACGTCGTGCTCAGCATATATATCTGGGGGAAGAAGAAGGAAGGGGGGGACGTTCGGAGTGATGGCGTTTGTCTTCCTAAGTCACCGTTAGGTGTGATGGAGCCCTGCTTTCCTGGAGATGGCTGAACTCCTGCCTGCCCATGGGAAGTGGGGAATGGATTCCTTGGTTTGCTTTGCTTGTGTGCTCGACTTTTGCTTTGCTTTACCTATTAAACTGTCTTTACCTCAAGCCACGAATTTTCTCACTTTTACTCTCCCGATTCTCTCCCCCACCCCACCGCGGGGGAGAGTCAGCGAGCAGCTGCGTGGTGCTTAGTTGCCAGGTGGGGTTAAACCACAACAATAGGGCAGAGTAAAAAAATTACTAATGACAAATTAATGCTTATTGATGCTCTTAATGTGGGAAGGACTGCAGCTGGATGGTCAGGCAGCACAAACTGCCTGCTCTTACTGCCAGCAGGCCAAAAATGACAGATAGGGTATCAGTGGGATTTTCTAGGAGGGAAGGAGCACAGGATATAGTAGGGAGGGGAGGCACGGGACACAGAAGAGAACCAGAGGCATTTGCAGGTTCTGAGAAGGGCTGAGGGTCTTGGGAGTATTGTGTGACATGAAGGAAAACTAGTCACGATTGCAGGGAATAAAGACTACTGCTTCATTAGTCCCACAGTTAACAGGACAACCTTACAACTAAACCACGCACTTGAATTTGTACATAACACATATTAAAGAAATAGTTTTTACATCTGGTAACTGCAAATAAGTGTGGGTTTGGTTTTTTGCCTTTTTTTTTCATTCAGATTATGTGATTTTGGTTAAGCTTTATAACACTGTAATGAAGATTTCTTTGAAAAGTCATATAAACCCTGCTGTGCAGATATTTCACTTTTTACAACGTAGCTACAGCACTTTTCTAAGCTATGGTGCCAAATTTTTATGCAATGCTTGGTTTCATGGCAGAATTGTTTGTATGAATACAAACATTTATATGGCAGATGTTTTGTGTGTGTCTATTTTTTTGTTTTTCTTACAAAAATTGTGTTATGTCTATGCAAATTCCCTGTACTTCAGTAATTTTGTTAAGAGCTGACAAATATGCTCAGTACTGTATCTTCCAATAGGAACAACACTCAAATATAGACTGCCTTGTCAGCAACTTCTGCAACACTTTGGAAGATTCTCCAATATTTTTTGTTTCATTTTAAAGTTCATTAATTTGGCACATTTAAAAATATGTGCCTCCTTCCTCATTTCTTATAAAAGCATTATAAAATCCTGCATTTCTAACTTTCATTAAAATGTCTATATTGCAAAGAATGTGATTTTGTCAGTTCCCTTTATTTCCTTCAAGTTCACCATTAAAGAGACAACATATCTATTCTTTTGTTAGAGTTAGAGTTTTATTTTCTATGTTGAATCAAAAACAAATAAAAGCTTGGCACAAAACATACAGTAAGAGGATGTTTTTGGCCCAGTTTTCTTTTGATTTTCCTAAATGAAAAATAAAATATTACTTCGCGGGGTTGAATGGGAGTGGATTTCTGCATTACTAAGTATATATATTGATCTCATAATACTCACATGACAAGCCATCAGAACAGTGTGGCTATTTCAGTAATGCAGGTAGGGACATTTTCACACTCCCTTGAGCAGAACAGCTGCAGAGTATGCTACCAAAGTACTCTTGGCTTGACTTACTAATACAATTTTAAACATCTGCCAGTGGTCTTATATTTTTTTATCAGTTATTAAGAAGGATGAAGAGATTACTGATGAAAAACAGCCATTTGACAAAGCATTCATATTGTAATTAGAGGACCTACTATCTAGCATTATTATATAAACACACGCATTTATTCTCAATGTATTAGCATTTATTTCAGTAGAGTTAGTTACATCAGGAATGAGAAGAAAGAGAAGACAGCAGTTCGCAAAGGAAAAAAACCACAGCCTACTGAAAAATGGGATGATTCCCATACCTAAAAAGTGCAAGTATGCACTTAATCTCCCTTCACAAACAACAAATGAAATGGAGGTGAAAGCAAAGCTGTCCTCCTCCAGGTCAAATTGTTTCCGGGAATGAGAGCACCAGGGGATGATTTGACTTAAAATAAGGACATAAAATGTGACTATAAAAATAAAGCTAGACATCAAACCTAAATGTTTGGAATCTGCCTCCCTCAAATGCATTTTGCATCACTCCCCCAGCCTCCACTGAACACGCTTACTCCAGTGTTATATGGCTAAATCTGATCCTCTGGATTGCCTGCAGTAGCCAAGATATGCCACAGCCTGGGTTCAAATTCCCTAATGGCTCCAAGTTCTTCTTCCACAGATAGTAACTTACTATGGAAAAATTTCAAGTGTCTTGGAAAAAATCTCTGCAATGATCACTTGACAAGTAATATGAAAGGATAAGGCAAGCCGTTAAAACCTTAAGTTAGGTCATAAACATCTAAACCTGTCAAATCCCATCTTTTAATTTGCATGTCTTTTACAATTTATATTTATTAGATATCTCTGAAGTTAGTATGAAATTTGCATTTTAATGAAATTAAAAATTTTCATTGGTAATGCATGCTTAGAAGTGTGTATTCTGAGGAGATGGATATCTGCCTTTCTAGACTAAGGCCCCTCTGCTATCCTCCAGATTTAGGCGGACAAGAATATGAAGTCTGGCTAAACCACCAGGAGGAGTCAGGAAAGACATGGCTGTACCTCAACCAAGGATGATGACAACAGGGCCATCCATCTTTTGCATTCAGTCTGGTAGTTAGACCATTCATCTAGGATGCATCTAGGCCTATTCATGGCAAAGGGGATTGAATCCCCAGTTCCAGCATTCCAGGAAAATGCGATGACCACCAGGCAAATACCTCAAATGAGGCTATTTTTCACTCCTCTTCCAAAAGCTAAACCACTGTGCAGCAAATCTTGAAGTCCCATGGAGAAGAGACAGGATAGTCTGTCCAAGCCCAGTAGTTGACACTCATCAGGGAACAGAACAGAACAGAACAGACCTCTCTCCATGAAAAATATATGTATTTTTATATTGACTCTGGATAAAAACCAGCCTGAAGATATTTCATTGTCTTCTGGAAATACCTAACCTGTCTACGTAGCCACTGGGGACAGAAAATTCAATGTCCTGGTGGAGATCTCTATAGGCACCTACTCCTCTAGCTGGATAATAAAGCTGGGCACATTTGCTCATGTCCTTGGCTCAGACACTTAGGCTGTGCCTAGTTATGAATTCAATTAAAAATTCACATTTCTCAGAAGGAAATATCATCATATAATTGATGTCCTCGTCCAAGCCCCAGGTGTGTCAATTCTCACAGACAAAGTGAAAAACTCATATAATTGGCTTGCACCTGATCTTTCCCATGCTAGAGCTGTGTGTCAAACTTCTAGAGGATGTTACAGAAGGAGGATGTGCCCTCTTCACCTAAAGCAGCCCTGCACACCTCTCAACTACAGTAATACCTATACCTGAGTTAGTACCATTCCTTAAGACACCACCTAGGCCACTAAATGCACCTTCAGTTGTATGACTCACTTCATATGGAAGACAATAATTTACCTCAGAAGTCTGCAAAATACTATCCTTCATTAAAATATATCAGTGATTAAGCATGATAAACACCACCATTCAACCTCACCCCATCTAGCCTAAAGTGTCTTTCAAATCGGTGACAAAAATCCTGTAAGGGCTATCTAGAGGGAAAAGGATTCAAAAGGCTACCTCTGCTGTTATAAGAACTAAGTATCAGTCTTCCCATAACCCTGACAACTTTTTTTTTTTTCTTTTTACATATTTGATATTGCCACGCCACAGATTGTATAATTCCTTTGTGGCTGGAACAATTATAAGAATTGTTCTGTAAGGGAAAAAACCACTCTCAAAAGAGATTCTCAGGACTTCATGAGGAAAAAAGGAAAAGACGTAGGAAGAAAAAGAACAACATGATGAAGCCCTCAGGGATACTGGCCCATGTGGAGATTTACTGATTCTCACTTTATTTCAAAGTAATCAGTTGATCATTTTATTATTGTTAATGATTTCAAGGATATAGGAAGTGAGTTCATTCTGCCTTAAGGGAACATCTCCCACATCAGTGTGTATTCCGTTTCCTGCAATTTAGTGGGGACACCCTCAACTTTCTATTTAAAGACTTGACTCTGCATGTTTTTTACTGCTAAGTCCAAACTTGCTGCGATCATAGACTTATTCTACTGAAGGCCTAATTCTGGCTACAGGATGCATAAGACTGATGTAATACTGAAATGAACCCTACCATCCATCTATCCATACCCTTTCAGTCACATAAAAGAAGATGAAATATTACTCCACAGCACAATTCAATGACAGTTTCTGTGACCAGTGTACGTCTGGTTGAACAGACAACTAATCTCTGTGAGAAAAATTGAGTCTGCCTTATGACTAAAAGCAATCTCAGAGTATCACAACTCTTCCCCTCATATGGTTTATGAGTTATTCCAATATGGCTTTTTTAAAGATGGTTAAAAAATAATCAGAACA